>NW_028319550.1:590000-702500 GCF_062004578.1 Staurois parvus
TGCCCAACCAAAAAAAAACAGTTACAAAAGCTAAGGGCGTGAGCACACAGAGCAGGACAGACCCAAACCCAGAGATCAACAGGACACAGACTCAGTCCTGATATTCCTCCACCACTTTATCCAGACACTGGCCCGCACCCTGCCTCTCTCAAGACCCCGAATTTTCCCAACCATACCCAGAATATCGTTCACCACCACCATGACAGGAAGGACTTTCTGACGAAGGGAGACCTGACACCGTGCATTCCATGTGAAGTAACGGACTACTAGACTAAAAAAAGTGTATCGAAATCAAAATCCAGCTGTCGTTCAAACGCCCCATATACCCACTCCGCATAAGACATGCGACTGAGGAAAGGGGTGCCCAGGGCTCCGCCCACCATCTTATACACCTCTATATTGAAGGGGCACTGAAGCAAGAAATGGTCCATAGACTCCATCTCCCCTCCACACTCCGCCCTCGGACAACCTCGGTCATCCAAAGAACGGTACTTCAGGTTCCCCCTCACATATAGCCTACCATGAAATGCAAGCCAGGCCTGATCCCTAAATTTTAAGGGGATCCTCTCAAGGTTTATCAATCTCAAACCCTCCCTCAAAACATGGCCTGTGCAATCCTTCAAGGCCAGCGGGGCATGGAAGGCAGTGGCCACAATCCTCTCCCTGAGATTCCTCCCAGAGAGGGACCTAACCTCCTCAGACGACACATGCCATCGCCGCAGAATTTTCAGGCTCGGGGCGACATAAGCTGGGAGCACACCGTGCCTGACCCTCAGACTTCTCACTGGCCTACCACTTATCCAGCTGTTAAGAAAAGGTCTAAACCAGCCCAGAAAAAAACCTACCCAACCAGGCGGCTCCTCACATAGCATCTTACCAAAATTATGTTTAATAAACATAACTGAGAAGAAAACAACCGGGTTGACCATGCCTAAGCCACCCTCCCGCCTGGAGAGGTAGGTAACATTCCGCTTCACGAGGTTCAGCCTGCTTCCCCACAACAGTTGGAAGAAACAGCTGTATATCCTCGTGTAGAGAGACTCCGGCAAAAGGCAGACATAGCTGACATACAAAAACACTGGAATCAAGTAGGTCTTTATCAGATCGACCTTTTCCCTTAAGGAGAGCCGCCACCCCTTTCAATATCTCATCTTGGCCTCAGCATCTGACAACCTGGATTCCCAATTTGACCGGCCATAATCACCGGGGCCAAATGTGATGCCCAAAACTTTTACTGTTGACTGGGGCTCCGAGAAAGTGTCCGGGAGCGAGAAGCTCTCACCATCTCTACCCATCCAGAAAACTTCACACTTGTCCCGATTGATCCTGGAGCCTGAAGCCTCCGCATACTGCTCCATCTCTGAGGCCACCACCAACGCCTCCTCTGCCCCAGAGACAAAAACAGACACATCATCAGCATAGGCCACAACCCTCAGAGGTGGGACACCCACCGGCACCCCCGCCAACACCCCACCATCTAGCCTTCGGACAAAAGGGTCAATGGCAAAGGCATACAGCAAGGGGCTCAGCGGGCACCCCTGGCGCACCCCCGAACAAACCTTGAAGGGCTGCCCAACCCAACCGTTCACAAGCATGAAACTCTCCGCCCCTTTATACAAAGTTTTTAACCAGCCAATGAATTTAACCTCCAGGCCATACCGACCAAGAAGAGACCACAGGTACTCATGATCCACCCGATCAAAGGCCTTAGCTTGATCCAGAGTCAACAGATACTTCCCACAGCCATCAGCCCTACACCGCTCCAGGGCCTCCCGGACCGCCAATACAGCTGACAAGGTACTCCTACCCGGAACCGAACAGTGCTGATGCCCTGAGAGCAAACCATCTGCCACTGACGACAAGCGCCAGAAAAGAATCTTTGCCAGAATCTTTCTATCAACGTTGAGAAGGCTGATGGGGCGCCAATTCTCAATAGTTGACGGATCTTTCCCTTTTGACAACAAGATCACCGCTGAAACCCTCATGGAGGGAGGAAGGGAACCCTCCTCAAGACAGCTATTAAATACCTCCACTAGGCGAGGTGCCAGGCAAGACTTAAAGGTTTTAAAAAACTCCGCTGTCAACCCATCCGGCCCAGGCGTCTTTTTGATCGCCAGACCATCAATTGCTCTGGTCACCTCTTCAACGGTAATCTCACTCGTCAAACTCGTTGGCAGAACGTTATTTCCCAGCCCTGGTGTAGCCTCCAAGAAGTCGACCATCCCTGCCCGGTCGAGGCACTTCTCCCCCAAAAGATCTTGAAAAAAGGTCCTCGAGACCTCCAGGATCCCTGCCCTGGATTTTACCAGGGAACCCGTACTATCTCTAAGACCATGGACTGTTTTAATCGCTATACCCTGCCTACAATTCTGGTAAGGATCAGGCGAATGGTACTTCCCATAATCCCTCTCCAGAACCAAGGAGGCATGCCGGTCATACTGATGTTTCCGCAGGAGAAGTTTCACCTCAGAGATTGCCCCATAATCTCCACCCTCTGAGACAAGACGGTCAAGCTTCCTTCTCAACCGCTGGTAAGCGACATATTTATCAAACTGCTTTCTCTTACCTAGGGCCTTGAAAAATCTGGTGATCCGCCCCTTGATGAGCTCCCACCACTCCAGCTTACTGTCACAGAAATCCAGGATGGTCTCCTGAGCCCGGAAAAAGTCCTCAAAGGATCGTCTCACTTCCTCACATTCCAGCAGAGACTAATTCAGCCTCCAGACACCCCTTCCTTTCAGCGGAATATCTGAAACGTTCAAGGACACAGTGAGCAAAAGGTGATCCGAGAACTCCACCGCCCGGCACTCAGGCACCGAGAAGGCAGAGTCCCCATTCAAAAAAAACCTATCTATCCTACTCTCACTTCTACCTCTCCTAAAAGTGAATCCCGTGCTGCCTGGGTCACTCTTAATCAGAGCGTCTACCAGGCCTGCTTCCCTGACTATCAAATTAAAAAAAAATACTGTCATATCCCAACCTGTCATTGGAGCCTTTCCTGTCTTTGGGCCTAGTGATGGTGTTGAAATCACCTCCAAAGACAATGTGTCGGGACGTAAAAAGGAAGGGCTTTATCCTTTTGAAGAGGCCCTTCCTCTCCCACTTAGACTGAGGCCCGTAGATATTGATCAGCCTCAGTTCCTGCCCCCCAAAAGGACGTCCAACAACAGACACCTTCCAATCTCCACCTCTATTACCCGCCGGCACGTTACCGTACCAGAAAAAAGGACCGCAACTCCGCTGTAAGGCTTGGCCGCAAGAGACCAATACGAGGGACCACACCTCCACTCCTTCTTGGCCAGATGTATATCAGCCAAGCTAGACAACCTGGTCTCCTGCAAAAACAAAACATCAGCATCAATCCTACTGAGCAAAAATAAGGCCGATTCACGAGCTCTTACTGATCTTAAACTAGCGACATTAATGGTCGCCAGCTTTATCGGAGCGGGAACTGCCATCAAGGTAATTGAGTAAGGCGCTTCCGCACCTTCCCCTTGGCCTTTCTAGCGGGACCACCGTCCCCCTGCCGAGACACACCCAATTCCTCCTCCATCGGGGATCCAGGGTCACTCAACCCACCCCCCTCCCCAGATAGAGTCCCAAACTGATTCCTCAAGGGGATGTCATCCACCTCCAAAGAGGAGACCGAACCTGCAGAGGACAAAACCGGCCTACCCTTCCCCCCCACCAAAGACCACTCACCCTCACCCAAAGCACTACCCTGTCCCACTTGAGCCCCCACCTTACCCTCAGACGGGTCCCTCCCATTGCCCACCCTCCTACGCCTAGAGGGAAGAAGGACCGGAGGAGCCAACACAGACCCATCCGCAACAGGCATTACCACCCCCGCCCCCTTGGCAGCCTCCGCCAACCCCTTATCCCCCCTCAAACTAGGGCCCAACAATCTCTCCACAGACTCCCTCTGAGGCACCACTACAGATGCTTGCGCCTCCCGAACCTCCACCACCTCACTCTCCACTCTCCCTCCTGGAAGGGCCAAGCTGGCCACACCCCCCCTCTCCACAGCCAATTCTGCCTCCTCCATATCCATACGGTCCAGCTCCGCCTCCAACTCCCCCTCAGGCAAATTCCGCAGGGCTTCAGGACACGCATTGTAAGAATGACCCAGGACCCCACACAAATTACATCTGATAATATTACATTCCCGGGCCTGATGCCCAATCTCTTGGCACAAAGAGCACCGCACCACTGGGCAAGTAGCTGCAAAGTGCCCCTTGGCCCCACATCTATGGCACACCCTAGGCTGTCCCGGATAGAAGATAATCAGCCTGTCCCTACCCAAGAAAGCAGATGAGGGAACATGTTGGATCACATTCCCCACCACCTTCAACCTAACCGTCACCGACCACCCACCAGTCCAAATCTTGCGCTCGTCCAAAATTTTGGACAAAGGGCCCAACACCTCGCTATACCTCCCCAGCCAAACCACTATATCAGATGCCGGCACTGACTCATTCCTTAACAGAATAGTTACCTTCTTCACAACATTCTGCCTAGATAAGAGTTTAGGGGACAAACCAGCCCAACTGGGGCTCCTCACATAGGTCGACTCATATCTCTGCCAAAACAAATCCAACAACTCGGGGCGCATGAAGGACACATCATACTCCCCCGTGCCCGAAGGGGCTATAAAAGCAAACAAGTCGGAAGCCCTAAACCCCATTTCCAAGATCCTATCAATCACCTCCCTCCTACTCAAAGCAGGGCCCTCCCCCGTCCACTTCAACTGCACCACATTCCGCCGTGCCGCAGACGTGGGCAAATTTCCGGCTCTTGCCATAAAAGGCCTAACCGACTCCTGCCCCCCTCTCACCATCGCAGAGTAACTCAACCCAGGTCTACTCACAGAGGGAGCTACCACCAAACCCCCTCCCGGGGCCACAGGGCCCACAGAACCCAGGGACACTGAAGCAGACCGCGGGAGAACCCCCAGAGCCCCCCCACCTGAGTCCCCAGACCACCCTCAGACAGAACCCCAGGCTGCAGGGAACCCACTCCAGGGACCCCCACCTCCCCCTCAACAGCCCTTACAGCACACTCCACCACAGGGACACCAGGAACAGGAACCGCAACACCCACCAACCCCCTGGGACCCTGCGAGCCCAGATCCCCCACCAACTTTCCACCACCCTGCAAGTCTACAGCAACAGTCACGGCAGAGTCCCGAACGGCACCTCCAGATGCCACATCCGATTTCCCGGCCAGATCCTTCTCCGGAATCCTCTGCAGCTTAACATAAGCTGCTTTGTCTCTCAGAACTCGTTTTGGCAGTTTCCTTGACGTCACTTCCGGTGCACCATCCTCTCCTTCTGAAGCCTCTGAAGAGGACTGGAAGTCGTCATAACACAGCTCCGCCGCTTCCTCCAATGAGAACTGCAACACTCCACCAGCCTCCTCCTCCTCCACCCTGGAGCCCCAATCAGCCGACCGCTGACCGGGGGGGAGGGACTCCTGGCTTGCCGCCGGAACGGCGTCTCCTTCATTACCCGGCGCCATTACCAACTGAGAAACAGCAGGAACATCCTGCACTTCCTTCCCCATGGATGAAACATCTGAAAACTCCTCCGCAGACGAGACCGCCACCTCCGCACCTCTCACCGCAGTTAAGTTCTTACTCCTTGCTTCCTTAAACCGGGCCTCATGCTGGTATTTCTCGCTTAACATTCCACTCTTTTTTTTCAGAGCAGCTACCATTTTACTCTGGAGGGCCACACTCTTGGCTGCAGCTTCCACCTGTACGTTCAAAGCCAAACGCTTGGACCGCCCAGCACGGTCACGAGAAGCACGGAGCCGCTTCAAATCTGCAGACATTCTCCCCAAAACAGCCTCCTCCTTCTCTATAGCACGTACCCGAGCCGAGACACGCTCCCGGTAGCTGCTATATGTCTCCCCTGTTTGCGGGCCTTTTCCCAGGTCCTCCACACCGGATACACCAGGACCGGTACTAAAGCCCTCAGGGGGCCTTCCACTGCTGGACCCAAGCCCAGGATCCTCCATCCTGCCTGGGCTGGGCAGGTCACTTTAGGCCCAGGCTCCAAGGGCCTGCACGGAAGTCCAGGAGCTCCCCAGCACACAACCTCCTCCACCAAAGCTGGAGCTGGAAATTTTTTATTGTCCAAAAAAATCTTGCAACCAAAAAACAAACATTACACACAAAATACAAACAAAACAAAAACAACCCTCACAACTACTAAACCACCAAACCCAACAACCACCCCCAAGGGTCTATCACCCAAAAATTACTGCAATACTCAACATACCAACAAAGGTATCAAACCCACCCTCCACACTTACAGAAGAAAAGAAAAAGAAAAAAAAAAAAAAAACCCACAAAATTACAAAACTCCCCACATCACAAACCCCCCCCAAAGGAAAAAAACCCCCGGGCCTCAATCACAAAAACCCTCCAGAACCATTACCCAACAAAAAGACATACCCAAATATGACCACAGAAAAGAAACAAACAAACCCTCACAAACGAGGAAAGCGTTTCCTCTCCTTCCCCTTACCCTTTCTAACAGAACCACTAACCCCCTTCCGAGACTCGCCCAAACCCTCCTCCAACGGGGACTCCAGGTCACCCAACCCCCCATCACCCCCAGACAAAGACCCAAACCTGTTCCCCAAAGGGACATCCTCCATCACCAACGAGGAGACCGAGCCTGCCGGGGACAAGCCCGGCCCACCCTTCTCCCCCACCACGGACCACTCCCCCTCACTCAAAGCACCACCCTGCCCTCCCTGAACCACCTCCATACCCTCCAGTAAGACCCCCCTCCGCCCCCTTCTATGCCTAGAGGGAAGGGGGACCTGAGGAGCCAACACAGACACCTCCGCAACAGATGACACCACCCCCTCCCCTTCAGCAGCCTCCACCAACTCACTATCCTTCTGTAGCCCAGGGGCCAACAACTTCCCCCCAGGCACCCCTTGAGACCCCACCACAGGAACTTGCACCACCTGAGGCTCCACCACAGATACTTGCACATCCCGGACCCCCACCACATCACTCTGCACACTCCCTCCCGGAAGGGCCAAGCTGACCACACCCCCCCTTTCCACCATCAATTCTGCCTCCTCAGCATCCATGCGGTCCAACTCCGCCTCCAACTCCCCCTCAGGCAAGTTCCGCATAGCCTCCGGGCAAGCACTATAAGAGTGACCTAACACCCCACATAGATTGCACCGAATCTCAGTGCAATCCCGAGCAAGGTGCCCAACCCCCTGACACAGGGAACACCTAATAACCAGGCAAGTGGCCGCAAAGTGCCCCTTGTCCCCACACCTATGACACACCCGTGGCTGCCCTGGGTAGAAAATGAGCATACGATCCCTCCCTAGAAAGGCAGAGGAGGGGATGTGCTGCAAAACATTCCCCTCAACCTTCAGCCTAACTGTAGCCGTCCAACCCCCGGTCCATATTTTCCTGTCATCCACAACTTTTGACAAAGACCCCAACACATCACAATACCTCCCTAGCCATACTACAATGTCTGAGGGAGGTATAGACTCATTTCGAACCAAGATGGTGATCTTTTTGACCACGTTCTGCCTTGATAACAAATTAGTGGACAAGCCCTCCCAAGCAACAGAGTGCACATAGGTCGACTCATACTTCTGCCAGAACAAGTCCAGCAGATCAGGTCTCATGAAGGAAAGATCGTACTCCCCTGTTCCCGCCGGAGCAATAAAGGCAAAGATATCTGCCGCCCGAAAGCCCATATCCAATATACGATCAATGACCTCCCTGCGACCCAATGGGGGGCCCACCCCAGTCCACTTCAACTGGACCACATTCCTCCTGGCCACATAAGCAGGTAAGTTTCCCCCCCTGGCCCTCATCGCAGGCCTAGCCTGCTCCTGTCCCCCCTTCACCACCGCAGAATAACTTAATACAGGCCTAGCCACAGATGGACCCACCCCCAAACCACCATCCCCAGACAGCCCCACAGGCTGCCCAACAACAGAAGCCACGACCTCTGAAGCACCCACCAAGGTCTGCCTCTGGGGACCCACAACAGAACTTCCCTTAACACCACCCTGGAAAACAGGTATAGACAATAACTCACCCTTAGAGGCCCCACCCACCTCCACCAAGGCCAACTGCGACCGAGGCTCAGTTAGGCAAACCTCAGAATCCCCAACACTCCCACCCTCCACACCTCCCAACACCTGTGGCCCCAAAGAAACATGTCCCATCCCACCACCACCAGCGTCATTGCCGCAAGATGTAGCAGAGTCCTGAACAGCCACCACCACAGACTCCTCCCCAGTCCTTCCCAGCATGTCCTCAGGTACCCTCTTCAACACCACACAAACCGACTCTTCCCGCACTACCGGCTTTACATGCCCGCGGGGAACAATGTCCATGACAATATCCTCCTCCTCTGGAACTTCCTCCGCAAACCGGAAGTGGTCCGGCCGTGGGTCCGCCTCCACTTCCGCCCGACACTGCAGCACTCCCACTGACTCCTCCTGCTCCACCCGAGTCCCCCAATCAGCCGCCCGCTGACCTGGAGGGAGGGACTCCTGGCTACATGCCTGAGTGGCGTTCCCCATATCAGCCGGCGCCATCTTGGAAAGCAAATCAGCCTGCTCAGTCAGCTCACCCTTCCTCTCCACCAGAGTCTCCGGGAAATCCTCCAAAGAAGGGCTGACATCCACTAGACCCCTGACTTGCGCCACACTCCGGAACCTTGCCTCACGAAAACGGGCCTCCTTAGAGTACTGCTCACGAAGTAACTCATATTTCTTTTTCAGAACCGCCACATGCCTTTCCTGAAGGGTCAATTTCAACACCATGGACTCCACCTCAACCTTCAAGGACCGCCGCCGGGTCCCACCAGCACGGTCCCGAGAAGACCGTAACTTCTGCAGCTCCACTTCCATTTTGGCTAACACCGCCTCCTCCTTTTCAATCGCCCGCATTCTGGCAGCCAACCTCTTCTGGTGAGAACCATAACCTTCCCCCTTCCCCGGGGCCATTCCCAGGTCCTCCACAGCAGGCACCTCCAGACCGGTACTAGGCCCCTCAGGGGGTCTCCCATAGCTGCACCCAAGCCCAGGATCCTCCATCCTGCCTGGGCTGGGCAGGTCACTCTAGGCCCAGGCTCCAAGGGCCTACACGGTAGTCCAGGAGCTCACAACCTCACAACCTTCCTCCCTGAGATTGGAGCTGGAAATTTTTTATTGCAACAAAAAATTCTTGCAACCAAAGAAACATAATACATACAAAAAAGAAAACAAATAGCAACAAGCACGTAAATACAAACCATACTGGTCATAAAGACACTTTAGCAAAGGAATTTATAAAGTCCATTCCAAAAAAAGTCCATTATACCCCATAAAATTCTCACCTAAAGGAAACATTACATCCCATATGCAAAAATTAGAAAAACTCAAAGTCCCTCAAGAAAAGGACCAGAAGTGTCCCCCCACAACACAACCCCCCCTTCCAACCACCACCCACACAAACCCTAAATCCCCATAAAACTCACCCTACTAAACCAGCCTTCCTCAGCAGCAGACAAGCCCAAAACATAAACCATACCAAAACCAAGAAAGAGATCCCACACTCAACAGAAGGTCAAGCGATGGAGATCATCCGATTCGCCCAACCAAAACAAAAACCAGCAAAATCTAAGGGAGTGATCACACAGAAAGAAAAGGACAGAAACCCACCCAGAGATCAACAGGGCACCAACCCAGGCCTGATGTTCCTCCACACCTTCATCCAGACCCCGGGCCGCATCCTGTCTTTCTCAAGACCCCGAATTTTCCCAACCATACCCAGAATATCGTGCACCACCACCATGACAGGAAGGACTTTTTGACGAAGGGATACCTGACACCGTGCATTCCACGTGAAATACCGGACCACTAAACTAACTAAAAAAAGTGTACTCAACTCAAAATCCAGATGCCGCTCAAACGCCCCATATACCCACTCTGCATAAGACATGCAGCTTAGGAAAGGGATGCCCAGGGCACCCTCCACACCTTTATAAACCTCTATGTTGAAGGGGCACTGAAGCAAGAAGTGGTCCATAGTTTCCACCTCACCCCCACACTCCACCCTCGGACAACCACGGTCATCCAGAGAGCGGTACTTCAGGTTCCCCCTCACATACAGTCTGCCATGGAAAGCAAGCCAGGCCTGATCCCGAAACTTCAAGGGGATCCTCTCAAGATTTATCAACTTCAGACCCTCCCTCAAAAAATGGCCTGGGCAATCCCTCAAGGCCAGCGGAGCGTGGAAAGCCGTAGCCACAATCCTCTCCCTGAGACTTCTCCCAGGAAGGGACCTGACTTCCTCGGCCGTCACACACCACCGCCGCAAAATTTTCAGGCTCGGGGCAACATAAACCGGGAGCTCACCATGCCTGACCCTCAGGCTTCTCACTGGCCCGCCTCTCATCCAGCCATCAAGAAAAGGTCTAAACCAGGACAGAAAAAAACCTACCCAACCAGGCGGTTCCTCACTTAGCATTTTACCAAAATTATGTTTTATAAACATCACTGAGAAAAAAACAACCGGGTTGACCATACCTAAGCCACCCTCCCGCCTGGAGAGGTAGGTAACATTCCGCTTCACGAGGTTCAGCCTGTTTCCCCATAACAACTGGAAGAAACAGCTGTAGACCCTTGTGTAAAGAGATACCGGCAACAGGCAGACATAGCTGACATACAAAAGAACTGGAATCAAGTAGGTCTTTATCAGGTCGACCCTTTCCCTCAAGGAGAGCCGCCACCCCTTCCAACATCTCATCTTGGCCTCAGCATCTGACAACCTGGATTCCCAATTTGACCGGCCATAATCACCGGGGCCAAATGTGATGCCCAAAACTTTTATCACTGACTGGGGCTCTGAGAAAATGTCCGGGAGTGAGAAGCTCTCACCATCTCTACCCATCCAGAAAACTTCACACTTGTCACAATTGACTCTGGAGCCAGACGCCTCCGCATACTGCTCTATCTCCGAGACCACCACCTGAGCCTCCTCCGCCCCGGAGATAAAGACAGAAACGTCATCGGCGTAGGCTACAACCCTCACAGGTGGCACGCCAGGAGCACCCGCCGACACCCCCGCCAACACCCCTCCATCTAACCTCCTTATGAAAGGGTCGATAGCAAAGGCGTACAGCAGAGGGCTCAACGGACACCCCTGACGCACCCCCGAGCTAACCTCAAAAGGTTGCCCAACCCAACCATTCACAAGCATGAAGCTCTCCGCCCCTCTATACAAGGTCTTCAACCAGCCAATAAACACCATATCCAGTCCATATCGACCAAGAAGAGACCAGAGGTACTCATGATCCACCCGGTCAAAGGCTTTAGCTTGATCCAGAGTCAACAGGTACTTCCCAACGCCATCAGCCCTGCACCGCTCCAAAACCTCCCGGACAGCTAACACCGCTGACAACGTACTTCTGCCCTGGACCGAGCAGTGCTGATGACCCGAGAGCAACTCTCCCGCCACTGACAAGCGCCAGAAAAGAATTTTTGCCAGAATCTTTCTATCAACGTTGAGCAGGCTAATGGGGCGCCAATTCTCAATGGTTGAAGGATCCTTCCCTTTTGACAGCAAAATTACCTCCGAAACTCTCATGGAGGGAGGAAGAGAACCTTCCTCAAGACAGCTATTAAACACCTCCACAAGACGAGGCGCCATGCAAGACTTAAAGGTTTTAAAGAACTCTGCCGTCAACCCATCTGGCCCGGGTGTTTTCTTAATGGTCAGACTATCGATCGCTCTGGACACCTCTTCGACAGTAATCTCCCCCGTCAAACTCGCGGACGGAACATTATTTCCCAACCCTGAAGTAGCCTCCAAGAAACTGACCATCCGATCCCGATCAAGGCGTTTCTCCTGTAAAAGATCTCGAGAGAAGTCCCTAGAGACCTCCAGAATCCCTGCCCTGGACTTTGTCAGGGAACCCGTACTATCCCGTAGGCCGTTGATCGTTTTAACCGCTACACCCCGCTTGCAGTTCTGGTAGGGATCGGGCGAATGGTACTTCCCATAATCCCTCTCCAGAACCAAGGAGGCATGCCGATCATACTGATGTTTCCTCAGGAGAAACTTCACCTCCGAGATTGCCCCAGAATCTCCACCCTCTGAGATAAGATGGTCAAGTTTCCTTCTCAACCGCTGGTAGGCAATATATTTATCAAACTGCTTTTTCTTACCTAGGGCCTTGAAAAACCTGGCAATCCGCCCTTTAGTGAGCTCCCACCATTCGAGTTTACTGCCGCAGAACTCCAGGACAGTCTCCTGAGCCCGGAAAAAATCCTCAAAGGATCGTCTTACCTTCTCACAATCCAGCAGGGTCGAATTCAGCCTCCAAACACCCCTCCCCTTTAGCGGTGTATCTGAAACATTCAAGGACATAGTAAGCAAAAGGTGATCAGAGAACTCCACCGCTCGACACTCAGGTGCCGAGAAGGCAGAATCCTCCTTTAAAAAAAACCTATCTATCCTACTCTCACTGCTACCTCTCCTAAAAGTGAACCCCGTGCTGCCCGGGTCACTCTTAATTAGAGCGTCCACCAGGCCTGCTTCCCTGACTATCGAGTTCAAAAAAATACTATCATATCCCAACCTGTCAGTGGAGCCTTTCCTGTCCTTGGGCCTAGTGACGGTGTTGAAATCACCTCCAAAGACAATACGGCGGGACGTAAAAAGGAAGGGCTTTATCCTTCTGAAGAGGCCTTTCCTCTCCCACTTGGACTGCGGCCCATAAACATTAATAAGCCGCAGCTCCTGCCCCCCCAAAAGGACGTCCAGCACCAGACATCTTCCGATCTCCACCTCGATTACCCGCCTGCACGTTACCATACCGGAAAAAAGAACCGCAACCCCGCTGTAAGGCTCGGCCGCAAGAGACCAATACGAGGGGCCACACCTCCACTCCTTTTTGGCCAGATGTAAATCAGCCAAGCTGGTCAACCTGGTCTCTTGCAAAAACAAAACATCAGCTTCAATCCTACTGAGCAAAAATAAGGCTATCTCACGAGCGCTTACTGATCTTAAACTGGCAACATTAATAGTCGCCAGCTTTATCGGGGTGGGAACTGCCATCAAGATAATCGAGTAAGGCGCTTTTTCCCCTTTCTCTTGACCTTCTTAGCGAGATCCCTGTCCCTCTTCTGGGACGTCCCTACCCCCTCCTCCATCGGGGAACCGGGGTCACTAGACACACCCCCATCATCCCCCGACAAAGTCCCAAACAAATTATTTGAAGCCAGATCATCCACCTCTACGGATGAGACTGACCCTGCTGAGGAAAGGACTGGCCTGCCCCCACCCTTACCTTTAATGACAGACCACCCCTCCTCCCCCTCACCCAAAACAACCCCCTGCACAGATGAGGGGGCCACCTGAACCTTCCGAGCACCAACCCTCCCTTCCGCCCTAGCCCTTCTAGCGGGCAACAAAACTGGAGGGGCTAGAATCCCAGACTTTCCACCCACCTCCACCACCCCCGCCCCTTTAGCAGCCTCCACCAAAACCTCCTTCTTCCTAACCACCCTCTCCCTAGGGGCCAACGGAACATCCTGCTCCCGAACCTCCCGAACAGACTCCAACTGGGTCTCTTCCACCACCCCTCCCCCCTCCACCCCAAGGGCACTAGTTTGCGCCCCCTCCACAGAATGCGCCGCCTCCTCCGCCTCAACCCTATCCAACTCTGCCACCAACTCCTCATCGGGTAAATTACGCATGGCCTCAGGACACGCACTATAGGAGTGCCCCATTACCCCACAAAGATTACACCTTATCTGAACGCATTCGCGTGCCCAGTGCCCCACCTCCTGACAGAGGGAGCACCTGAGCACCGGACACGTAGCCGCAAAATGCCCCTTAGCTCCACAGCGATGACACACCCGAGGCTGTCCCGGATAAAAAATAATCAATCTATCTCTCCCCAAAAAGGCCGAAGATGGAATATGTACCAATGCGTGCCCCGCGGGCCTTAAACGAACCGTCGCATTCCAACCCCCCGTCCAAATTTTCCTCTCATCGAGAATTTTAACCAACGGGCCCAAGACGTCACAATGACGGTTCAGCCAAACTGTGATGTCAGATGCTGGAACCGACTCATTTCTAACTAAAATAGTAATTTTTTTCACTGGGCTCTGCCGCGACAGAAGCCTAGGGGTCAAACCCGCCCACCTGGGATTCGCCACATACACCGACTCATACCTTTGCCAGAACATCTCTAGCAGCTCGGGTCTCATAAAGGAGAGATCATATTCCCCTGTGCCTACTGGTGCAATAAAAGCAAAAATGTCTGCGGCCTTAAATCCCATTTCTAACACTCTATCCACCACCTCCTTGCGACTCAAGGCAGGGCCCTCCCCTGTCCACTTCATCTGTACCACATTACGCCGCACTGCAGAGGTGGGCAGATTCCCCGGGTTAGGCCTCAGAGACCTGGCTGGCCCTCCCTGCCCCCTTACTGCAGCAGAATAACTCAGTGGCGCACCTGTCACCACAGGCACATCCAGGGGAGCCCCTCCAACAACATTCCCAGCCACCGGAAGTGCCGGACACCCAACTTCCGGACCGGATCCAACCAGCTGCAAACTATGCCCTGCACCGCCCGCTAAGTTAGCCCCATCAATCAGCGCTCCCGACAAAGGGCCCGCCGGACCCACCTCCACCATAGAAACCGCCCCTACTACCGCAGGACCAACACCTGCAGACTGCATAGCCGGCCCAGCCTTTTCCACATGGCCAGAGGTACCCCCCCCCCACCCTCCATCAACCCCACACGAAAATCAGAGCCAGAAAAGTTCACATTAACAGTCCCAGAGTCTCTCACCGGATCTTCAGGCACAGCCTCGCCCTCCAGGTCAGGCAGACGCTGCAGCCTGACAAACACCGCTTTCTCCCGCAGCACTGGCTTAGCAGGCCTGCGGGGCATAGTATCTGACACTCCCTCCTCCACAGCCGAGCCATCAGAGGCAAACCGGAAGTGCCCACTCTGGAGACACTCTTCCACTTCCGGCCGGAACTGCAGGGTGCCCACTGACTCCTCCTCCTCCGCCCGAGTACCCCAATCAGCTTGCCGCTGCCCAGGGGGGAGGGACTCCTGGCTCCCAGCCACGCTGGCGTCCTCCATAACACTCGGCGCCATCTTGACTCCAGCATGTGCTGCCTGCTCCTCCACCTTTGCTTGTGGTGAATCCTCCATAGAGGCAACCTTCTCCACCAGACCACCACCAGCAGGCCTAGCACCGATCCTTTCCGAGCGAAAACGGGCCTCATTCGCATATTTCTCCGCCAAAATGCCACTTTTCCTTTTAAGGGCTTGAACATGCCTTTCTTGGGCCAGTATCCTCCGTTCCAGGACCTCCACCTCCTCCCTTAGAGGCTGACGCCTGGCGCTGTTGGCCCGATCTCGTGCCGCCCTGAGCCTCCGGAGCTCAAGCTGCAGCTTGGCCAAGGTGGTCTCCTTATCAACCGCATGCACACGGGCCGCCATCCGCTCCCTATAGGAGGCATAGTTTTCCCCCCTCTTTGGGGCCGCTCCCAGGTCCTCCACCAAAGGCGGTCCAGGACCGGTACTAGGCCCCTCAGGGGGCCTTCCACTGTTGGACCCAAGCCCAGGATCCTCCATCCTGCCTGGGCTAGGCAGGTCACTTTAGGCCCAGGCTCCAAGGGCCTGCACGGTAGTCCAGGAGCTCACAACCTCACAACCTTCCTCCCTGAGATTGGAGCTGGAAATTTTTATTGTCCAAAAAAATCTTGCAACCAAAGAACAAAACATTGCATACAAAAATACAAACAAAACAAAAACAGAAACAATCCTCATAACCACTAAAACACCAAACCCAACCACCCCCAAGGGTCTATGACCCAAAAATCACTACAATTCACAACACACCAACCAAGGTATCAAACCCACCCTCCACACTTACAAAAAAACAAAAAAAAACAAACAAAAACCCCTCAAGATTACAAAACTCCCACATCCCAAACACCACCCAAAGGAAAAACCCCCGGGCCTCAATCACAAGAACCCCCAAAAATTATGACCCAACACAAAAAAAGAAACAAACGCTCACAAACGAGGAAAACATTTCCTCGCCTTCCCCTTACCCTTTTTACCAGAAACACTAACCCCCTTCCGAAACTCACCCACACCCTCCACCAAAGAGGACTCCAAACCACCCAACCCCCCATCACCCCCAGACAAAGACTCAAACCTATTCCCCAAAGGGACATCCTCCATCACCAAAGAGGAGACTGAGCCTGCTGAAGACAAGCCCGGTCCACCCTTCTGCTCCACCACAGACCACTCCCCCTCACTCAAAACACCACCCTCCTTCCGCCCCCTCCTACGCCTAGGGGGAAGGGGGACCTGAGGAGCCAACACAGACACCTCCACAACAGATGACACCACTCTCTCCCTTTCAACAGACTCCACTGACTCACTATCCTTCCGTAGCCCGGAGGCCAACAACTTCCCCCCAGGCTCCCCTTGAGACCCCACCACAGAAACTTGCACCACCTGCGGCTCCACTACGGGAGCTCGCTCCACCTGAGGCTCCAGCTCAACAACTTGCACATCCCGGACCCCCACCACTTCACTCTGCACACTCCCACCCGGAAGGGCCAAGCTGACCACACCCCCTCTTTCCACCATCAAATCTGCCTCCTCAGCATCCATACGATCTAACTCCGCCTCCAACTCCCCCTCAGGCAAGTTCCGCAGAGCTTCCGGGCAAGCACTATAGGAGTGACCTAACACCCCACATAGATTGCACCGGATTTCAGTGCAATCCCGAGCAAAGTGCCCAACCCCCTGACACAGGGAACACTTCATGACCAAACAAGTGGCCGCAAAGTGCCCCCTGTCCCCACACCTATGACACACCCGCGGCTGCCCTGGATAAAAAATAAGCATACGGTCCCTCCCCAAAAAAGCAGAGGAGGGGATATGCTGCAAGACATTCCCCTCAACCTTCAACCTAACTGTTGCTGTCCAACCCCCGGTCCATATCTTCCTATCATCAACCACTTTCGACAAGGACCCCAACACATCACAATACCTCCCCAGCCATACCACAATGTCTGATGGAGGTATGGACTCATTACGGACCAAGATAGTGATCTTCTTAACCACATTCTGTCTTGACAACAGCTTAGTGGACAAGCCCTCCCAAGCAATGGAATGCACATAAGTGGATTCATACTTCTGCCAAAAAAGATCCAGCAGGTCAGGTCTCAAAAAGGACAGGTCGTACTCCCCTGTACCCGCTGGAGCAATGAAGGCGAAAATGTCTGCCGCCCGAAAACCCATATCCAGTACACGGTCAATAACCTCCCTACGACCCAACGGGGGGCCCACCCCAGTCCACTTTAACTGGACCACATTCCTCCTGGCCACATAAGCAGGTAAGTTACCCCCCCTGGCCCTCAACACAGGCCGGGCCTGCTCCTGTCCCCCCCTCACCACCGCAGAATAGCTTAAAACAGGTCTAGCCACAGAAGGGCCCACCCCCAAACCACCATCCCCAGACAACTCCACAGGCTGCCCAGCAACAGATACCCCGGCCATTGAAGCACCAACCAAGGTCTGCCTCTGGGAACCCACAATAGAACCTCCCTTAGCACCATCCTGAGAAACAGACATAGGCAATGACTCAGCCTCAGAAGCCCCACCCACCTCCACCAAGGCCAACTGCGACTGAGACTCAGTCAAACAGACCTCAGAATGCACAACACTCCCACCCTCCACTCCTCCCAACACATGTGGCCCCAAAGGAACATGACCCATCCCACCACCACCTGTGTCCTTGCCGCAAGGTGCAGCAGAGTCCCGAACAACCACCACCACAGACTCCTCCCCAGTCTGTCCCTGCAAGTCCTCAGGTACCTTCTCCAATACCGCACAAACCGGCTCTTCCTGTCCTACCGGCTTTACCGGCCCGCTGGGAACAATGTCCATGACAGTATCCACCTCCTCAGGAACTTCCTCCTCAAACCGGAAGTGACGCGGCCGCGGGTCCGCCCCCACTTCCGCCCGACACTGCAGCACTCCCACTGACTCCTCCTGCTCCATCCGAGTCCCCCAATCAGCCGCCTGCTGACCTGGAGGGAGGGACTCCTGACTACATGCCTGAGTGGCGTTCTCCATATCAACAAGCGCCATCTTGGAAGACAAATCAACCTGCTCAGGCAACTCATCCTTCCTCTCCACCAGAATCACCGGGAAATCCTCCAAAGAAGGGCTGACATCCACTGGACCCTTGACTTGCACCTCACACCGGAGCTTTGCCTCACGGAAACGGGCCTCCTTAGAGTACTGCTCACTGAGTAACATGTATTTCTTTCGCAGGACCTCTACATGCCTCTCCTGATGGGACAACTTTAACACCATGGCCTCCACCTCCAACTTCAAGGACCGCCGCCGGATCCCACCAGCACGGTCCCGAGAAGACCGCAACTTTAGCAAATCCACCTCCATCTTGGCCAACACCGCCTCCTCCTTCTCAATTGCCCGCATTCTGGCAGCCAACCGCACCTGGTGAGAACCATAACCTTCCCCCTTCCCTGGGGCCATTCCCAGGTCCTCCACAGCAGGCACCTCCAGACCGGTACTAGGCCCCTCAGGGGGTCTCCCATAGCTGCACCCAAGCCCAGGATCCTCCATCCTGCCTGGGCTGGGCAGGTCACTCTAGGCCCAGGCTCCAAGGGCCTGCACGGTAATCCAGGGAGCTCCCAGCACACAACCTCCTCCACCAAAGCTGGAGCTGGAATTACCGCGGCTGCTGGCACCAGACTTGCCCTCCAATAGATCCTCGTTAAAGGATTTAAAGTGTACTCATTCCAATTACAGGGCCTCGAAAGAGTCCTGTATTGTTATTTTTCGTCACTACCTCCCCGAGTCGGGAGTGGGTAATTTGCGCGCCTGCTGCCTTCCTTGGATGTGGTAGCCGTTTCTCAGGCTCCCTCTCCAGAATCGAACCCTGATTCCCCGTTACCCGTGGTCACCATGGTAGGCGCAGAAAGATCCAACTACGAGCTTTTTAATTGCAGCAACTTTAATATACGCTATTGGAGCTGGAAATTTTTTTATTATTAAAACTACTACCATACGTTTACAAACTTACAAAGGGAAAGTAAATTTAACTCGCAAAACTTTTGCACCAGGTGTAGCCATACAGATATACATACTGAAAGTGTCATGCACGGGCCTGCATACAAACCAGGCGTTTTTACAGCCTATTATACCACACAGGCAAACACTGTGCATGCTCACATCACTGCATTACATACGCAAGCAGATTTAACTTAAACACTATATACAATCAGGAAACTGGAACAAAGGCCTCATGACCCCCCAAGAGGCCATTTCTAGCCCCCCACCGAGTCCATCTACAATAGGCGTAGCCACTTGCCACTCACTACAACAAGCTATAAGGCCATGCACCAGCCTGTACACAAACCTGGGTGGTTTTACAACCCCCTTACCACACAGGCCTGACTTCGTGCACACCCACAGCAATATCATAGGTAGCGGAATTCCCAACTTAACCTAACATATGTTAAAGATCTAAAACTAAGGCTCCGGGACCCCAAGAGGCCATTTCTAGCCTCCTTAGGAGCCCCTCGAGACCTTATACCACGAACATAATACATAACAGAAAACCTGTAAGGCAAGGCATGCAAGATGGAAAATGTCTGCAACCCTCCTTCAAACTATATCAACAGCAAAAACTAGGGGGAAGTGTCAGGATAGAAACCCATCACCCGGAGGGGCAGGACTGGATCCCTAAGGAGGCTGGAAGCGGAAACCCCTCCATAAACGGGCACACCTCTTGGGTCCAATCCTGTCCCTCTCAAGACCCCTTACCTTCACCAGTTCTGCAAAAAATGTCTCCTACCACCTCGCGGACAGGCAGGGGTTTGCCCCTAGTGGACACCAAACACCGGGCGTGCCACGTGTAATAAAGAACTACCATACTGACTAAATAAAGTGAGGACAACTCAAAACCCTTCCTCACCCTAAAGTCACCATAGACCCTCTCAGGATACGACAGGGAAGGGAAACGGGGATAACCTATAGCTTCCCCTATCCCCTTGTGAACCTCCATGTTGAAAGGGCACTGGACCAAAAATGTCAGCTTCAATACAGCTGAGAAAATTAAAGGCCATAAAGCGAGCCGCTGTAGATTGAATGCTCGCGACATTAATGGTCGCGAGCCGTAATGGAGCGGGTACCGCCATCTTTAGCGATTGAAGTGGTCATGCCTTGCTTTACTCCATATAAGTCAAGTCCTCTTCCGACTCAGAGGACAAAACCTCAAACTTCTTCAGAAGGAAAAGGGAACCTCTTCCCAGACTGGAGTCACCTGCAACTTTTTTAGTTTTAAGTTTAAGAGACTTCCTTTTCTTTTTTTTCTTGGTTTCCCACTCACCACCCACAGCCCCGCCCTCACCCTCCAAGGGACTGCTAACAACCCTCGCCGGCCCCCTCCTGGGACGCTTAGAAGCCCCCAGGCTGGAGTCACGAGGACCTGACCTCATCACTAAACTCGCACCAACTCGGGGGCCTACCCCCCGAGGATCAAGAGGCCTAGCCTCCCGAGGCCCCCCATCACTCCTCGCACCCCCAGGTTAGGGGGATGTTTTCTGGGAGCGAGGGGAAAGGGAAAGCAAGGGCTGCGGGGAGGGGGAGACAAGGGAGGAACGAGGGGGGGGGAGAGGACCGAGGTAGTGCCAAAAGCACCCCCCGAGGAAGGGGCAAAGAAATCTGCGCAGGGCTAGAGGAAGGAGCCAGTTCTGCACCTTTGGCCAAAATCCCCACCTCCCCCCTTTTGGAACGCCTCGGGGCCGGAACTGGAGGCACACCAGGCAGCACCCGCACCTCCTGCTGGTTCTCCACCTGTTGTACCACACCCCCACCCTGGGCATCTGCCACCGCCAGCTTCCTCCTCTCCATACGCCTTAACTGAGATGGCATCTTCTTCCTGACCACTGG
This sequence comes from Staurois parvus, assembly GCF_062004578.1. Lineage (NCBI taxonomy): Eukaryota > Metazoa > Chordata > Amphibia > Anura > Ranidae > Staurois > Staurois parvus. The sequence continues at coordinate 611,015 of NW_028319550.1, forward strand.
GTCCGTACCGCTTGTAGAAGCCACCTCTGACACACCCACCGAGGCCTCACTCGCTTGCCCTCCCGCCAACCCAGAAGTATACCCCCTGAAGGCTTTGGGGCACCTGCTGAAGGGATGGCCCATCTCCCCACACAAATTGCAGCAGATGAGGTGGCAACCATCTGCCTGGTGACCCACCCCATTGCATCTGATGCAGTGGGCCATCGTGCAGTCCGCACTGAAGTTCGTGGGGCTCCCACACTTAAAGCAGAGGTGGGGCTGCCCAGGATAAAAGACCAGTATCCTGTCCCGCCCAATGAAGGCACTGGCCGGCATTTGTGCCACCGTATGCCCCCTCCTTTCCAGTTTCACCCTGGCAGTCCACGCTCCTGTCCAGATGCCCCTCTCGTCATGACTTTTTTCTAGGCCAGATTGTAGTTGACCATACCTCCCCAACCAAGTCGCAATGTATTCTGGAGGGAGGGACTCATTGCAGACAAGAACCGTGACGTTCTTTACCTCCTCCTGGAGAGACAGGGCAACCACCCTAAAATCCTTCCATTTCTCCTGCCCCCTCACCACCTCGTACCATGAAAAGAAAAGCTCCATCACCACTGGGGTGACAAAACTAATATCAAACTCCACGGTGTTATTCAGATGTATGACGGCGAAGATTTCCGCCACTCTGAACCCAAGATCCAGGACCATGTCCACCACATGTCCCCTGCTGGGGCACTGACCTGACCCCTGAAATTTCAACTGTACGACATTTCGTCGCCTACGTTCCGGACCCCCAATACCCCTGGACCAGGTATTCCCACCCTGACCCTGTCCCCCGGGGGGCTCTCGGAAAGCCTGTGCACCATGCTGGCCATAAAAATGACCCAGCCTGACCTGCGCCCCTGCCACCTTGGCAAAGGTCTTCCCCTCTTTAAGTGCCGACAGTAGACAGACCTCCTGTGCCGTATCCAACGCCTTGGGGGGTATCACCGGCTGACCTGCCTCACGCAACACCCCTGGAGCACCGGAGGGTTCCACCACCCCTGTACAGGACACTGCCACTGGTGCCTGGCTGGGCTCAATCCCCAAGGCCCTTGCTCTCATCTCCCTATGCAGGTCACCGAAGGGGTCCACCAACTCAGCAAGAACCCCTGCATTCTCCGCCAAGGGCCCCCACTCAACAGGCCACCCAGACTCGGACACTTCCACCTGCGCCTCACCCGTGTCCATGCTGGCCTCCTCCATCTCCACTACCACCAGTTAGGGCTCCTCCAATTGCTTAATGAAGGATAAGGCCGGGCAGTCCACATGGAGAGGTCCCATAGAACAGTCCCCCCACGCAACCCCCGCCTGAGCCCCTGGCAGACTCTCAGCAGCGGTCAGTGTCCCATTGATCATAGGCACAACCTCAGCATCTTTTAACAGAGTCCTTACAGAACCTGCAACATCTTCCGGCCGTGTCACCAAGCCTGGCATGTCCACTTCCTGTGTCACAGGGTTTGCGGCCAAAAAGATGGTATCTGTGGCTGCAGTACCGCCTGTGGCCACCGCACTCTCCTCCAGGTTGGACGTCACTTCCGGGTCAGCGGCCGCCACAGACTCCGCCCCCTGCCCCGACCGGAAGTGACGCAAGACGCCCACCGCGGGCGCCATCTTGTTTACAGATAAACGGCCATCCAGAGCTAGTTCTTTCACAACCCGACATTCCCGGTTCCCTTACTACCAGGGAAGACAGGGGAATAACAGCACAGGCCGCCATGCTGTCCGGCCTGCCCTGTTCCTCCCTACCAGCCACCAAACCTTCACCCCCAGGTGGGCTCATGGACAAAGATTCTCTGCTGGAAACGGCCTCCATGGGTAAGATTTCCATTGTTTTTTTCCCTGCCCCTGCATCCACGGACACCCTGGGCAGTAGGACCATGGGGGTTCTCACCACCCCTGCTGACACTTTCACAATAGGTTTCACTGCTGGGGTATCCATCACCCCTCCTGAGGTGGGTGTGTTGCCAGTTTCTCTGGGGCCCCTTGAGCACTCGGTACTGACTTTGCCTTTCCCTTGACACTCTTTTTTTTTCTTTGCTGTTTTGGGGACACACTACCTGACTGGACACAGGGGCCTATTGGGGTATCCACCATCCCTGGTGCATCAGCTGTGGAGGCTGTTCCCTCAGGGGGAGCCTGAAAAGCTGAAGCCACAGGGGGTCCCACCACCCCTGATGCTGCAACTGCAAATGTTTTTTTCTGCCCTAAGTCAGGGCAGGCCCCCCCCCCCCCCCCCCCCCGGCACACCAGTTGTGCTGTCCATTTCCAGCTCTGCAGCTAAGCTGGCCTCAACTGAAACTTTAGAGGGTGCCACCATCCTTTGTACAGACACACCGACATCCGTAACTGAGCAGGCCTTCTTTCCATCAGCCACAAGACATGCAATGGAGGTACCCACCATCCCTGAAGGGCCGGCAATGGAATCCTCAGGCTGACCGGCCACATTTTGGGTCAGAGCTGCAGGGGGTCCCAACTTTGGGGGGGGGGGGCAGTGACCGCCTCCCTAGTTTTGCCAGCCAGGCAGGCTTGTGCTTGCACCGCAGGGGGTCCCACCATCCTTGGGGGGGGGGGGGGGCAATGACAGTCCTTTTAGGCTCTTTAGCCTGCGTTTGGGCTGCAGGGGTTCCCACCATCCCTGGCGCAACAGTCTCCACCGGCATCCCAGCTAGGCTTGCTGTAGCTTGCTTGGGTGCAGGGCCTGGAGCAGGGGTCTCCCTTGTCTTTAGCACAAAGGTGGCTTCCCTGATAACATGGGTAGTAGGGGCTGCTGGGGTTCCCACCACCCCTGATGACACTGGGACAGCAGCTTCCCTTGACTTCGCAGCCCGTCCAGCTTCACTTCCCTCCTCCAACACTGCCGGGGTCATTCTTCTTACAGACTGGGTGCTCTTTTCATTGGCCTTTTGCATCCTCACCAGCACACCCTCTAGAAAGGCACGCTCTCCTGGGCCATGCTTAGCAAGGACACCCACAAGGTCCCACAGCACCCTACACTCATCCTTGAGTTTGTCCACATGGGCCTTAAAAGAGGCCCTCCTGTTGCTGCTGGCCTTGTCCCTCAGATTCCTGAGACTGGTCAGTCGCAACATCTTTTCCACAAAGGTCAGGCATGCCTTCTCCATTAAATGCTTAACTTTATCCACACGCACATCAAGCTTCGCCTGGTTCTCACCTGGCTGCCGTCCTGTCCTCCCTGACACCAACGGTGGGGGCACTATTCCTCCCACTGACACCAACGGTGGGGGCACTATTCCTCCCACTGACACCAACGGTGGGGGCACTATTCCCCCCACTGACACCAATGATGTGGCACTACTCCTCCCACTGCAAAATTACAGTTAAGAAGTAGCAACAAAAATAATTTTATGGTTGGGGGTCACCACAACTTGAGGAACTGTATTAAGGGGTTGCGGCATTAGGAAGGTTGAGAACCACTGATCTAGAGGATGCTTGTACAGAGAATTTACATACCACTAGGAGCTAGGACAGGAAGTATGCTCTCCATAGAGAGCTCATGGGGGTAGGGGAGGAAGTCTGCTGACCTCAGAGGGCTCATGGGGGAGGACCGGTGATAGATAAGAGGAAAGGCTACGCTCCAATCGGAATGTACATCCTGTGTATAGGCACTCCCCATTGCATTGTTCTGTGGGAGGGGATTGACTTTATTCATGTGGGGGGGCGTGTCTGCTTGTAAATAAAAATCGGAGGCTGGGGTTGGATCCAGCTCTTTGTGAATTCAAACAGCAACCTGAGAGTGTCGTCTGATCATTCCTGGGTAACGGAGCTCCAATTCCCCACATCTTAACAGAGCTAACCCAGTTGGATGGGCAGGAATCGTGGCGTTTAGCTGCAGTCGTGGTAAGCGAGATTCGCACAGCTTTATGGGGGATTTCTGCGCATCCAACTGCGAGTACTCACGGTAAGGAGAAATTCATTAAAAGCGAATTTCCAAGACAGTTCGGTGAGCCAGTGGATACTAATGCGAATTCTACGATAGCTAACCAAGTTCGAGGGGGGAATGAGCTATCATGAACTAGCAAAAAGTATGCCGGCACATTTCAGGTCTCTCTGCCGTTAAGAGGATCGCTTTTTGCGCGTTCGTGTGGCTGATTTCGCTCTCTGTTCGCTAACGTGAATTCCGCTTAGCAAGGACCTTTGTCCTAAAATCTTGATTTGTGGGTGAAAGACAAGGGTTTGTCTCTGCGGAGAGCAGCAGAGGGGTGGGTTTGGTTGGCTGGATTTGGTCAAGTTTAAAAATCTTTCAACCAAAAATTAAACGGGTATATGTTTTAGCGGGTAAAAGTTTTTGCATAGTGCAGGTAAGTATTTGCGGGTTGTAGGTACTGTGGTGATTGCTTTACCCCCCTCCACGTGAGGTAATTATTACAGTGCTGAAAGGTTTAGGTTAATTGTTAACTGTTGTAAGATCTCTGTGTGTATGTAGTCTGTGCAATGTTTTGTGGTACTACTGCTCCCAGCAAGCATGCAGCAGGGGGTCCTTTCTGTTACATGTGCATGTTAGTGTGATATGTTGGTTTTTCTGTCTGTTTTGTGATTGTGCTCAAATTGTGTTGTATGTGTACTTCATATTGTTGTGTAATTGTCCAGTGTATGTTCTGTCCAAAAGTCTGTTTTATGTAAGAGGTTAGAGGCAATTTTGAGGCTAGAGTCTGCCGTGTGCTTCCCTGTGGGGGGCCATTTTCTTGACTAACCACATGTGCTCCTTTGTTTGGCAACCATTTGTGACTGCCATGTGGCTTCTCCACCATTCCTTTTTACAAGTTTCGCTTTGAGTTTCAATGATCTCTATGCAATGTGTATGCAGCTTTCTATATGCATTTGACCCATATTGTGTTTTTAATCCAAATTTTTACAGTTGTTTGCTTTTAGCTTTAAATTTGCGTATTGCCAGCCAATTTAAAGTGTGTTAAGCGAGTTTTTCCCTCACGTGTTCCACATTTAGTGAGCGCGGTGAAGTCTGGGTTTTTGCACATAGATTTCTTGTATAGTGATTGTGTTTTTCTTGTTAAAAGTAGTTCCTTATTGTAAAGCGGGTTTGTTTTAAAGCTGCTGCGTTGCGTGTTTCGCATCCAGCAGATTTTTGTGTAAACGGTTCTAGGTGGTTGCAGTGAAGATTGCGTGTGTAGCGCAGATCGTTTAGCGGCGCTGGTAGGAGTAATTTTCGCGTCAGCAACGGGTTATTTTTGGTGCAGTTTTACGGTTTACCTCTGTGTAATTGTTTTACTGCGAAACGTCCCGTGTTTTTCATAAGGATCCACTTTGTCCTTTTTAACAGTTTTTCAAGTTGAAAAGGGTTTTTTTCTGTGTGTATTAGAGAAGTTTTTTTCTTTACACGATTTTTCCTAAAGTTCAGTTAGCAGGTTTTCGGGGCAACCAGTGACCCCGAAGTAACATCCAAGAACCCCTCCTTTTGGTTTGACTTGTGTTAGCTACTGTGTTCAGGGAGAGAAAAGCCACTTTCATCATTGTGCGGTGTGGCCTGCCAAACACAGTGGGTGATGAGAACCACATAAATTACGCTGTGGGAGTGGGCGGTCCAGGGAAGTATAACGCTTAGCCTGGTCACCACAAACACTTCGGGTGGTCAGGATCACATAAATTGCGCTGTGGGAGTGGGAGGTGTGCTCTCAGTCTGACCGCCACTTGATGCGCTTCGGGTGATCGATAAGAATCACATAAATTACGCTGTGCTGGGAAAGTGGTGGAATCAGGCCTCTCGGTAGGATCCCACCGAGTGCTCCAGGGGGTAAACGGGTATCCGGACGTGGGATATATACCAGTGACTAGTCACGATGGGCAGTAGTCAGTCCATGAAGAGAGAGGGGGAACCAGCCCTCTTCAGGGTAAGGACAGCTGCACAACTGATGAAGGTGAGTTTGGGGGGAGAGGTCTACAGAACCCCTCAAAAGATAGAATAAATGGTCGAAGGGTACCAGATGGGAAATTCCCCGGGAAGGTACATTTGACGCATGGAGGTGGGAAAAATTCATCTCTCAATTTTGAACCACGAATGCAGGCGTCAGAACTAGAGATCGCACAGCTATGGCTTCACAGGTCAATCCGATTAGGGAAGCAGGGCATACATAAACTGGTGTCTGTCCAGAAGAACCAGGTGATGTATACCTGGCCTCCAGAGGGAATAAAACAGGAGGATCCAGTGTCAGAGGTGGAGGAAGCTCTTTCAGGGCTGACTCTACTAAGGCAGGATCAGGGTCTGCTGGGGTTCCCGAACAACCAACAGTGGCTGAGATAAGTATAACTGCACCTGTCTCTTCTGCTAGTGATGTCACTCTTGATGTACCTTTCGTGTCTTCTATATCTATGCCTCAGCCTCTACCTCCTCCCTGCTTCACCCCAGCTCCTTCTGTTTCTAACTACGAAGTCTTCTCAACAACCGATTTGCAGACTATCTGCGAATCAAGGGGAATAGACACCCGGTTATTGCAGGGTGCTCTATAACCACTCATGAGGAGATGACTTCAGGGGGCAAAGAGTTCTGTACACAGCTAAAGGCAAAGCTTCCAGAAATGTATGGTGCTACCTCTACTACGGACATGATGAAGCTCACCCAGGGTCCTGATGAGGAAAGCGCCTGCTTCTGGCGCCGTCTCAAGCAGACGGCACTGGATGCGGATCTGGAAGTTGGACCTGATGCTCCAACTGAAGGGGTAAAGGTGACCGTGACGCACATTCTGTTGCGGGCCAAATTTTTGGAAGGCATCGATACTAAAATTCCGGAAAGGCTGGTTCTGGCCCGACCCGAATATAATGAGATGTCTATCCCTGCTATCCTTTCCACTCTTGCGGCAATAGAGAGGGAAATGGATAGGAGAAAACAGGACAAGGCCAAAGTTCTTATGTCCCAGACCCCACACGAAAAACCAAGGGATCTGGGTCATAGGAAGGATAGGCCCCCTCCCAGGTGCTTCCAGTGCCACCAAACGGGGCACATGAGGAGGAGCTGTCCCCAATTACCTAAAGGTCGGTGGCAGTTCATGCCTGATGAGTCCTCCGCCCCTGTGACCACCATGGTAAGTAACTCCTATGTATCCTCATAGGAGGTTGGCAAATCGGTGTCGGCCCAGGTCCATCTTTTTCTAGAGGAATTAAAACCTCCCCTCCCTTGCCTCACCGACACCAGTGCAGCAAGAACGGTCTTGCAAAAACAGGACATCCAAGGCAAGGTACCCCTCTCAGGGGAAAGCCCTCCTAACCCATACTAACCTCACCATCAAACGATGCACTATTCTTAACCCAGCTTCTCTTCTTCTTGTGTTGGAAGATGAGAAGGGGGGGGACAGCAATGACAGTGCTGAATTTTGCAACCCGACTAACAATACTAACACCTCTTCTGCTAACATGTCTTCTTTGTCCACTACTAACCTCTCTTCCAAAGGACACGACTGCATTTCTCTGATGGAACTGGAGTCCGCGGCGATCAGCCCAGTGAAGGAAGTGCCACTACCGGAAGCGAAAAATCTTTTTGTTGATGGGTCCAGGTACTACACCCAAGACGGTAAGCCACACACTGGTTGCTCTTTGAACGCACATATGTCAGCTCCCCATTGCCCCCTATTCCATCCGGAATGCCCCTCAGCAACCACATGGGCTGTCACCCTATGAGGTGTTGTTTGGGGGACCTCCCAAAACAGGGTTGTCCTTTCCTCAACAGTTGTCGTCTTTGCATTCACAGCTTACAGGTTATGTGCAATCTCTGCAACGGGAGCTGCAGAAGATACACCATCGGGTTCGTAAATCGCTTCCCGATCCAAATGCAATAACAGGTGTTCTTTCTATTCAGCCAGGTGATTGGGTCGTCCTAAAGAAACATCAAAGAACCGGACTCGAGCCACGGTTCACCGGACCATAAAAGTCCAGCTGATGACACCTACCTCACTCAAGCTCGCGGGACGAGACAACTGGGTGCACGCAAGCCACTGCAAGAAGCTTTTCAGCTACACCATAGAATGAGGGGTGTCATTTTCCTTTTTCTTTTTGTTTGTATGTCATACATGTGTGTGAACGGAGGAAAAGACGGCAGATACCCCAACCTTTTATTTAAAATGCATCTGCATTTAGCCAGAACCGCCAACAAAACCAACTGTTGGGTATGCTCTAAGCCCCCACCCAGTCATCACATGTCCGCAATGGCCACTGTTCATGCCCTATATGACATCTGCGTCGGCATGAAAATAAACAAGGGACCCCTGGTCAGCCCCCACGTAGACATTTGTCTGTAGAACTTAATGACACATTTATAGCAGGTAACATCAGTTTCAGTACTAACATTAGCTCTAGCTCCTGTAGGGCCCTTGTCAGTCCATTATGGGTAACTAGGCAGCGCTCAGGTGTGCTTTAACATCAGCTTTGGCACAGGTAACAAGTTTGTTGGGACTATCACCTGTGAGGGATGACCGGGTCCAGGCCCATATGGACAAAGTTAGTGAACTACAGGGAAAAGCTAGAGCTAGTGAGGGTTGGAATCCGTTCAAGGGTTTGGGAGGATTGGGAGATCTCCTGTTCTCCATCGGATCTTGGTTGAAGGAAGTGGGAGTGTATGTCCTGATGCTTCTCTTTTTTATATGCCGCGGTGAGATGTTCCTGTTGCCTCATCGACCGTGTAAACCAAGCTCGGGCAGACGACCACATCTCCATGCCCGCTCCTGGGATCCCACTCCAACCACTGATCGGAGGAAGACCTCACCAACCAACCACCTTCTCTGCAGATTACGTCCTGGCTTCCCTCTAATTTATCTCTCTGAAGACCACATTCTCCAAGACCTCCAAGCAAGCTTCAAGCCTCATCATGGTTTGTGTCTGATTTTGGAAAACTGGGTCGAGACCAGCCTTGTGTGGCCCTGTCTGCAGGGGCAATTTGAGAATCTGCTGCTGGATCTCCCCAGACCACCATGGGATCACAAGCCTTATTCATACCACAAGTCTGTTTGTGGTTTTTGCAAGAGCCTTCCTGTAGTGAAGGTTCCAACGCTCTTGAGGATCATCGCTTCAATCAAGCCTGTCTGCGTCGGGTCTTGTTGTTTCAGGTACCCCGTGGAGCTTTATTCTCAGGGACAACTACAGGAACTCTTTGAGGTTTTGAGACTACACCCATCAAGCTGAAGAAGATCAAGAAGGGACACGAGGAGAATATGATAAAACAGGAGGGAATGTCATGGAAATTTTGTGTTTTTGGTTGAACGTTAAATGTGTCATATATTCGTGTTATTCATATGTCTCTCGTGTGGCTTAATTAAAGCTCTGAAGGCTGTAATTGGGCCATGCGCATTTACAATGTATGTATTACAGTACTCAGCTCGGTAGTGGATGAGATGGCAGATTTGCGCTTGTAGACCGGCGTGTATACCGCCATGGCATTTGATGCAAATGCCGCCGGCGGTAGGCCGCGGGCCTGTATCCACATATCAGCAGCATAGTACCACATGGACTTCATATGTCTAGGCGCCAGGCAATGCGAACTCCGCGTGTAGGCTCATGGATATCTCTACAACCACTACCGACCTGAACTGTATCTGGATGGATGTGTTTTAATAATGATCGTATCGGGCCCATTCAGATACAGACTGATGTTTAATCTAGAGGATGCTTGTACAGAGAATTTACATACCACTAGGAGCTAGGACAGGAAGTATGCTCTCCATAGAGAGCTCATGGGGGGGAGGGGAGGAAGTCTGCTGACCTCAGAGGGCTCATGGGGGGAGGACCGGTGATAGATAAGAGGAAAGGCTATGCTCCAATCGGAATGTACATCCTGTGTATAGGCATTCCCCATGCATTGTTCTGTGGGAGGGGATTGACCTTATTCATGTGGGGGGGCGTGTGTCTGCTTGTAAATAAAAATCGGAGGCTGGGGTTGGATCCGGCTCTTTGTGAATTCGAACAGCAACCTGAGTGTCGCCTGATCATTCCTGGGTATAGGGAACCCCATTTCCTCACATCTCAACAGAGCTAAAGCAGTTGGAGGCACAGGAATCGTGTAGTTTAGCTGCAGTCGTGGTAAGTGAGATTCGCACAGCTTTATGGGGGATTTCTGCGCATCCAACTTCGAGTACTCACGGTAAGATGAAATTCGTTTAAAAGCGAATTTCCAAGACACCTCTCTCAGTTGCGGAGAATAAGGCCATGGAGGAGTACGTTACGGATGCACTTTCCCGGGGGCACATTCGTAAGTCTACTTCTCCAGCAGGAGCAGGTTTTTTTTGTAAAGAAAAAAGGTGGTGAATTGAGGCCTTGCATCGATTATAGGGGTCTCAATCGGATCACCATTAATAATGCCTACCCCATTCCTTTGATTTCTGAGTTGTTCGACCGCCTTAAGGGAGCAACAGTCTTTACCAAACTCGACCTTAGGGCGGCGTACAACCTCGTACGGATCAAACTGGGATGAGTGGAAGACCGCGTTTAACACCAGAACCGGTCACTACGAATACCTGGTGATGCCCTTCAGGTTGTGTAACGCACCTGCGGTTTTTCAGGAATTCATAAACTATGTCCTTCGTGATTTGTTGCAGCAGTGCGTGGTGGTTTACCTGGATGACATCCTGGTTTACTCTACCTCCATGGAGTCCCATATCCAGGATGTCAAGCGGGTGCTGCAACGATTACGTGAGAACGGACTCTTTTGTAAGCTCGAGAAGTGCAAGTTCCATCGATCCCAAGTTGCCTTTTTGGGCTACATCATTTCCGCAGAGGGATTCTCCATGGACCCTCAGAAGGTTGCGGCGGTTCTGCAGTGGCCTCGTCCCAATGGTCTTCAGCCCATTCAGCGCTTTCTGGGTTTTGCTAACTACTATGGGAAGTTCATAAGGAACTTCTCCACGCTGGCAAAGCCTCTCTCTGACCTAACCAGGAAGGGGAGTAACCCTCACGAGTGGCCATCCGAGGCCATCGTAGCTTTCGAGGCTCTGAAATCAGGCTTCACTTCGGCTCCGATTCTTTCTCATCCCAATCCTGGGTTGCCCTTCGTCCTCGAGGTTGATGCTTCCGAGACGGGAGTAGGGGCTCTCCTGTCTCACCGTCAGTTGCCCGCTGGACCCCTACTTCCCTGTGGGTTCTACTCCAGGAAGCTTTCCTCTGCAGAGTGCAACTACCAGATTGGAGATAGCCAGTTGTTGGCCATCATTCTGGCTCTCAAGGAATGAAGGCACCTGCTCGAGGGTTCCAGTCCTCATTCTTACCGATCACAAGAACCTGACTTATCTTTTGGAGGCCAAGAAATTGACACCCCGCCAGGCCACATGGCCTCTGTTCTTGTCACGCTTAAACTATGTGGTCTCCTATTTACCTGGTTCCAAGAATGTCAGGGCTGATGCATTATCACGGCAATACTCCGAGGTTGGCTCAGAGTCCTCCCTGGACAACTCAGTTATACCTCCAGATCAGATCTTGGCTGCCATTCGCACCAGTCTGAGCCGCCAAAATCTACTCCCCAAGAGGAGAAGTCAAACTGATGCTCCTCCCGAGAGGCCGGAGGGTAGATGTTTTGTACCCGAGGGATTGCGCACCCGCCTGCTGCGTACCTACCATAACTCCAAAACTGCCGGGCATCCGGGGAGGAACCAGTTGTGCTGGGACGTCTCTTGTTTATTCTGGTGGCCAACTCTCCGTGCCGACATTGCCTCTTATGTAGCGGCATGTTCGATCTGCCCAGAATAAGTCTCCACGGCATCTCCCATTGGGTCTCCTGCAACCCATTCCCAATTGGGAGCGTCCTTGGTCACACCTGGTTATGGACTTTATTGTAGACCTCCCGGTGTCTCGGGGTCATATGGTCATCCTCATGGTCGTCGATCGCTTTTCCAAGATGTGCCATTGTATTCCACGCGGGAAATTACCAACAGCGCAAGAACTGGCCACGGTCTTTTCCAGGGAGATTTTTTGCCTGCATGGGTTGCCCAAGCTGATTGTCTCGGACTGCGGGAGTCAGTTCGTGTCCAGATTCTGGCGCGCCTTCTGCTCCCAGTTGGGTATTAGTCACACCTTTTCCTCAGCCTACCACCCGCAGTCCAATGGGGCTGCGGAGCGTTCCAATTAGGCCTTAGAACAATTCCTTTGGTGTTATATTTCGGACCATCAGGACGATTGGGCCGATCTCCTGCCTTGGGCAGAGTTTGCCAGGAACTCGGCTGTCAACTCCTCCTCTGGGATGTCTCCCTTCATGGCCAACTATGGGTTCCAACCCGTGGAATTACCTCAGAGATTCCCACCACAGGACATTCCGGCTGTGGAGCACCATCTTGCTGCCCTGCGTTCTTCATGGGGCAGATCCAGCGGGACTCAGCGCCAGAAGTTCCAGGCTGATTGCAGACGGCTGCCCGCTCCTTCATACCAAGTCGGTGATCGGGTGTGGTTGTCTACTCGCAACCTCAATCTTTTGGGTGCCCACACCCAAACTAGCTCCCCGTTTTGTCCGTCCTTTTCGCATTCTCCGCAAAGTGAATCCGGTGGCCTATGCCCTTGCCCTTCCTCCTGGGATGCGGATCTCCAATATCTTTCATGTATCCCTGTTGAAGCCTCTGATCTGCAATCGCTTCACTACCTCTCTGCCTCGGCCCCGTCCCATCCGGGTTGACTGTCATGAGGAGTATGAGGTGAGCCGGATCCTGGACTCTCGATTGGTGCGCGGTCGATTATAGTTCCTGGTTCATTGGTGCGGTTATGGTCCCGAGGAGCGTTCCTGGGTTCCTTCCGCAGATGTCCATGCTCCTGCCCTCCTCCGCGCTTTTCATAAAAGACAGAAGTAAAACTTTACCGAGATTTACCCTGCGACTGGAGCAAGTCAGAAAAAGTCCGTAATCCGTTGGTAGATGGAACCAGCTTCATACGAAATACCCTGTCCCTAGGTCCGGGTACTCCATTTATGGGGATATGGACGTAGGCGGGACATTAGTCCTCGGCCAGTTGACTCTGGGGGGGGTGTTCCTGTACCTGCCCACAGGATGTTCTGGGTGCTGACCTGCTCAAGTTCAATCGGGCCAAGACCGGCTTGAAACACCAAGTTGGGGATTGGATTTCCGACACCAGCACATCAGTCCTATCACAACAGTACCAAACACTGTTCGACTGTCGCACTCCATCACCACCTAACCATTTCCTGCATTTTCCTGGCCTTCTACCTAAGCCACAAATATGATTTTTATATGTTGGTGTGACGCACAGAATGCCCTATTAGAAGGAAGTATTTCCTTCTCTCTGCAACTAATATTTTATCTGTTATGAGCGATGAAACATATTCCTTTGATCTATGTAGATACTTTAAAGCTCCCCTGGTCATCTGCAGCTGAACTGTCTCGAGCCATTTCCTTCAAAACCAGTTTCCCAGAAGGTGACAAAATCTTAACACCCAGGTGTCACTTCCAGAGGAAGCTGGCTTTTCAGACACTAATTTGATGACCATCTGTGTCTGAGTACCTATGACTAAATATTTATTTAATGACAATGCATACAGCTACATCTACGATTACATATTGCTACTTATCTACTCCAATCTGTACATTTATGTCACACCAGGCCCTTCACTGCAGCCTGTCTTTCTCAAGACCCTGAACTTTCCCAACCTCACCAAGAATGTCATTCACCACCACCAAGGCAGGAAGGACTTTCGGCCGAAGGGAGACTTGACACCGTGCATTCCAAGTGAAGTATTGGACCACTAGACAAACTAGAAAGTGTCAAAATCAAAACCCACATGTCTTTCCATTGCCCCATACACCCACTCTGCATAAGACATGCAGTGCAGGAAGGGGATGTCTAGAGCCCTCCCCACCTCTTTGTACACCTCTATATTGAAAGGTCACTGAAGCAAGGAGTGGTCCATAGTCTTCACTTCACCCCCATACTCTGTTCTCGGACAACCACGGTCACCACAGAACGGTACTTCAAGTTCCCTCTCACATATAACCTGCTTTGGAATGCGAGCCAGGCCTGATCCCGAAATGTCAAGGGAATCCTCTCCATGTGTATCAATCTTATACCCTTCCTTAGACTATGGCCTGGGCAATCCTTCAAGGCCAGAGATGCATGAAAAGCAGTAGCCACAAACCTCTCCCTGAGAAGTTTCCCAGGAAGCGATCTGACCTCCTCCGCCGTCACACATCACCTCCTAAGAATTTTCAAGCTCGGGGCAACATAAGCCGGGAGCTTACCATGCTTGACTCTCAGGCTTCTCACTTGCCCGCCACTCTCCCAACAGCTCAGAAAGGGTCTAAACCAGGCCAGAAACAAACCTACCCATGCAGACGGCCTCTCTTTCAGCATATTACCAAAATTATGTTTGATAAACATAAAGGAAGAAAACGATCGGGTTGACCATCCCTAGGCCACCCTCCCGCCTGGGTTGGTAGGTCACATTCCACTTCATGATGTTCAGCCTGTTCCCCCACAATAGCTGGAAGAAACAGCTGTAGACCCTCGTATAGAGAGACTCTGGCAAGAGACAAACGTAACTGAAGTACAAAAAGACCGGAATCAGGTAGGTCTTGATCAGATTGACCCTTTCCCTTAAGGAGATCTGCCACCCCTTGCAGCATCTCACTTTAACCTCGGCATCAGACAACCTGGATTCCCAATTCGATTTACCATAATCATCAGGGCCAAATGTGATGCCTAACACTTTGATCTTCGGCTGGGGCACTGGGAAGGCATCTGGAAGCGAGAAGCTCTCACCTTCCCTACCCATCCAGAAAACTTCACACTTGTCACGATTAATCTTGGAGCCTGATGCCTACAACCTTAAAGAATTCAGCTGTCAAACCGTCTGGCCCAGGTGTCTTCTTATTGGCCAAACTATGGCTTTGACAAATAAAAATCAACATGCAGCGTAAAAATACCAATGGTTAAAACCCATGTTGGAATGATAACAAATTCTTTCGATATAATGAAGATATTCAAAGAGAAATAAACAGATGGGGAGTAGTCTCAATATTATAATTAAAGAATACTCCAACGCGTATTTTGCATTATATGGATGAATAACAAAGTTATAATAAAATCATATCCCAGTGCATAGGGCGAGGTGGCAATCAATAAGTGATGGTCATTGAACATCCGTGATAACGATGGTAAAATAAACACATGTAGATTGCACTAACCAGATAGCGCATGGAAATGGGTATTTGAGTAATTAAACCAACTCCTGGTCATCCGCATCTAAACGTCTGGAGCACCGGGTCATCTGGTGGGCATCAACAGGATCTACAGCACATCATCAAGGCTTCCAGGGAGCAGGAGTACAGTCAAACAGACACCAGGGGGAGTCAGCACTCGACGTATGGAAACTTCAAGGGTCTCCCTTAGGAAGGAGGGCTCATAACAAAGTGAGCCCAAACAGAGAGATTTCCATAGTGCAGTATGCTTTATTATAATGATAGATAATGTTATAATTAAATGAACTCACATTCGAATGACAAAACCAGTATCAAATATGGCCGCCAGGCTATTCAGAGAACTGAGTGGTGATGCCACTGAGGGCAGATTCCCCAAGCAACTCAACCAAACCACGATGTCCGCCACCGGAATAGACTCATTCCTCACTAGGATTGTAACTTTTTTTTACCAAAGGCTGACGAGAGATAACTCTTGGGGTTAAACCCGCACGCCTGGGAGACCCCTTCCACCTATCGTCATACCTCTGCCAAAACAGATCTAAGCTGTCGGCCCTTACAAGGGATACATCATACTCCCCAGAGCCTATAGCAGCAATAAAGGCGAAGATCTCATTGGCTTTAAAGCCCATCTCAATAATCCTGTCTATTACCTCCCTCCTGTTTGGGGGGACCCTCACCCGTCCACCGCAATTGGACCACATTGCATCTAACCACTGCAGGAGGGGAACCCCCAACCCGTGACTCTAACAACCTACCCGTCCCCTGACCTCCCGACAGCTGCTGAGTAACTGAGAGGGCTCGCAGCTGGGAGGAACCCATGAACAGCAGGGATGGGAGGAGCAGGGACTGATCTAAGACCAGCAGGGATGAGAGGAGCAGAGACTGACCTATGGGCAGCAGCGATGGATCTGGAAGGAGCAGGGATGGACCCATGAACAGCAGGGATGGGATGAGCAGGGACTGATCTAAGACCAGCAAGAGCAGAGTCTGACCTATGGGCAGCAGGGATGGGAGGAGCAGAGGGAGCAGGGACTGTCCCAAGAAAAGCGGGAGCAGGACCAGAGACCACAGACTTAGTATTAACCCCACATGACATATTTAAATCACAAAGCATTTCCTCCACCTCAGCCAACCTCTCACCCTCCTTCAGCGAGACCTCGGCTGCAGCCGGCCTCCCAGCGTCACTGGCACACTCACTTCTGGGTCCGGACACGGCTCCACCTCTGGGCGGGAACACCCCGCTCTTCTCCATGTCACAGGGATGCAGACTGCCGGGACTGGACATAACTCCGCCTCTGGGCGGCAACACCCCGCTCTCCTCGGAGTCATGGAGGCCATGTCCAGACATAGCTCCGCTACTGGGTGGGGACCCCCAGCTCTCCTCCACGTCACGGGGATGCAGACTGCCGAACACAGCTCCGCCTCTGGGCGGGAACACCCCACTCTCCACCATGTCACGGAGGCCGGGTCCGGACACAGCTTCGCCTCTGGGCAGGAACACCCTGCTCTCCTCCACGTCACCGGGATGCAAACTGCTGGGTCCGGCGCCACTGGGCGGGATCACCTCCGACATCCGCACTTCAGCTGCAGCAGACTTCATCAGCTTGGAGAGGATCCCCAGCAAGCTGGAGAACACTGCTCTCTCTCTCGCTCTCTGGGCTTGGCTGGTTTCTGACACTTATCATCCTCAGACTCCTCTGATGTAAAGGTGAACTGCCGCACTTGCAGGGGGGATTCCATCTCTTTAATAAACTGCACTGCTCCAGTGCTCTCTGCCGCTTCCACCCCAATCCAGGGGCTGCTGCTGGGGAGGGATGGAGCTGGTCTCCACTACCTCCGCTGCTAAGCACCCCTCTGCTTGCTGGGGGGAGCAAGCTGGATCAGCCTCCACCTGACAGGTACCCTCACCTGCCGGCACATCAGATAATTCCTCCAGGGATGATTCCTCCTCAGCATGACCACGGGCCTCCGCCAAAATCTTTCTCCTTGCTGATCAGAAACAATTGAGTACTGTCCGTGATACTTTTTTTATTTGCACTAACATACAATTTTGAGGACAAGCTTTCGGGGTATGTCCCCTTCTTCAAAGTCCAAACAGTACTATACAAATCACAAAGTTTAAGCAGAATGTTAGAAGGGATTGAGAGAAGAAAAAAAAAAAGGCTACAGATAAGATACATCAAGAGTGAGGGGGGTGGGGGGGATACTACACTCACACAGAGGGGGTCAAGCTTCAGCTAATAGATAGTCATAAAGCTGCCAGATAATGGTTGAGGAATCCCATGTCCAAGTTAAGGCCGTTATCTTTTGAACTAAGAATGATAATTCTATTTGACACAAATGTTTTTCTTTCCTGGATAGATTTGAATTTTCCTTTCAGAACCAAAACATTGAGGTCTTCCATATTGTGGCCTGGTTGTGTGAAATGGTGTCCTACAGGTGTGCAATATGTCACGATCGCACGGTCGCCTCCACCAACATGCGACAATCGCACGACCGCGACTAACAGTAATACCTCACGCCCACAGCGTCAGACTCCAGACCTTCTCACCAAACTCGTGACCGAAGGACCGGCTGATCTAAAACCGTGGTGTGACGCGCGTAACAAGGCCTCACCCAGCTGCACCCTGCACAGAGATTGTCCAGCTAATGGGCTACAATCGGTACCTGCAGCCTGAATGCGCTTGTTACTGGGTAACAAGCGCATTCAGGCTGGGTAACAAGCGCATTCATTCAGGTTAATTACGCAACTAACCCTTCACACTGCCACCACCGTCTTTTTTTGTACAGAGAAGAAGGACTCTGTAGGAATACACTATAATGATTGAAAAGTCACCTGTCCAATATGGTCAATTGGGCAGGGAGTAAACAAACACAGTAGCGGCTCTTCAAAAGGCAGGAATTCGTGAATTGCAGGTAAGAACACTTTCACAGACGGCTGGCACCAAACTGGGGATGCTTAACCTGGGCTGACCCACACCATCTGTCAGGAGATAACGTTTGCCTCTCAGGACTGGAGGGGGTAGGGAGTGTGAGGAATACTTTCCCGAAAAGAAAAAGGGGAACTCCGCGTCCAACTCTGATGAGCTAGTTTGCTACACCTTCCCCTCAGGTGGTTGCCAGGGAGGGAACTACAAGTTCCCTCCTGACGCAACCGACCTCTGTCCAGAGGTTCCTCTTGGGTCGTCCTGGTACCACTGTACTGCGGAAGAACCGAATTCCGTTTGAATAGGAAGCCGTTCTCCCCAGCAACACTGCTGGGCTGACCAAGTGAGTGGTCACGGGTGGGTACCAGTCGGCTGTGGCTATCTGAATCCCGTGGCAACTGCTGGGGTGCCCACCTGTTTACAAAACACTTCGGCTCAGGGGTGTCATTTGCTAACATATTAATATGTAGCTTCTTGTCTAGGTAGAGAAGGAGATTTCCCTCTCCTACCTGTTTTTTTTTTTTTCTTCTCTCAATCCCTTCTAACATTCTGCTTAAACTTTGTGATTTGTATAGTACTGTTTGGACCCTGAAGAAGGGGGCATACCCCGAAAGCTTGTCCTCAAAATTGTATGTTAGTGCAAATAAAAAAAGTATCACGGACAGTACTCAATGGTTTCTGTCGCAAATGCACTAATACAGCTACAATCACCTCAGGCACTCCTTGCTGATCTAAATCTTTCTTCGTTCACATATCTCTCCCGTAGGATACTACTGGCTGCCTTTAGTGCAGTGACCATCTTGGCCTGCTCGGTAACATGTTGCTCCAGGGTTTCTAGCTGGGTCTTCATGGTCTGACACTTGGACGACCAGACCCGGTCATAGGAAGCCCTGAACTTTTTCAGCTCCAACCGCAATCCATTCAGCTTTTCCTCCTTGTTCAGGCGGATCACATGGGCCACAGTGCGCTCTCTGTGAGGAGGATACAATATAGAGGGAGGGAGGATACAATGTATGGAGGGGGGTGAGGAGGATATAATATGGAGGGAGGTGAGGAGAGTACAATGTATAGAGGGGGGTACAATATATATTGAGAGGGGTGAGGAGGGTACAATGTATAGAAAGGGGGTGAGGAGGGTACAATACGGAGGGGGGTGAGGGGGATACAATACAGAGGGGGGTGAGGAGGGCGCAATGTATGGAGGGGGTGAGGAGGGAACAATACGGAGGGAGGTGAGGGGGATATAATACGGAGAGGGATGAGGAGGGCACAATATGGAGGAAGGAGAGGAGGGCACAGTGTATGGAGGGGGGTACAATATGGAGCGGACATAGAAGACTTTTACCTCATGCTTCATCCTCCTCAGCCACACCCAGAGAACACACCACTCCCGCCATGATCACTTCCCCGCCCACTTCATAGATGACTTCCGGGGGTGGGGCACAAGGAGATGACGTCACCCTGCATGATTACCGGTTCCCCAACAAGTCTATGTTGTTTGTGTGGCTCCGCCCCCTCTCTTATTGGTTGCTGTCTAATAAGGGCCTTGTATCCCCGCCCTCCATCATTCATTAGTTACCTATATACTGTCATGGAAATTTTGTATTGTTGGTCGAACTTTAAATGTGTCATATATTCGTGTTATTCATATGTCTCTCGTGTGGCTTAATTAAAGCTCTGAAGGCTGCAATTGGGCCATGCGCATGTACAATGTATGTATTACAGTACTCAGCTTGGTAATGGATGAGATGGCAGATCTGCGCTTATAGACCGGCGTGTATACCACCACGGCATTCCATGCGAATGCTGCTGTCAGTAGACCGTGGGCCTGTATCCACATATCAGCAGCATAGTACCACGTGGGCTTCATAACGCAATGCGCCAAGCGGTGTGAACTCCACGTGTAGGCTTATGCATATCTTACAACCCATTACTAATCTGAACTGTATCTTGGATGGATGTGTTTTAATAAAGATCGTATCGGGCCCATCCAGGTACAGACTGATATTTTTAGGGAGTGCTTGTGCAGAGAATTTACATACCAATAGAAGCTAGTAGGACAGGAAATATGACCTCAGATGGCTCATAGGGGGGAAGGGGAGGAAGTCTGCTGACCTCAGAAGACTCATGGGGGAGGACCAGTGATAGATAATAGCAAAGGCTATGCTCCAATTGGAATGTACATCCTCTGTATAGGTACTCCCCATTGCATTGTTCGGTGGGAGGGGATTGACTTTATTCATGTGGGGGGCATGTGTGTATTTTTAATAAAACAGAGAGCTGGGTCTAAAATCAGCCCTTATGTGGATTGCAACCAGCCTTAGAGTGTCGTGTGATCATTCTAGGGTAACGGAGCTCCAATCACCTACATTTCAACAGAACCAAAGTATTTGGATGGGCAGGAATCGTGTAGTTTAGCTGCAGTCGTGGTAAGCGAGATTCGCACAGCTTTATGGGGGATTTCTGCGCATCCAACTGCGAGTACTCACGGTAAGGAGAAATTCGTTAAAGCGAATTTCCAAGACAGTTTGGCGAGCCTGGTGGATACTAACGCGTATTCTTGCGTAGCTAACCAAGAACGAGGGGGGAATGAACTATCATGAACTAGCAAAAAGTATGCCGGCACATTTCAGGTCTCTCTGCCATTAAGAGGATCGCTTTTTGCGTGTTCGTGTGGCTGATTTCGCTCTCTGTTAGCTAACAAGAAATACCGCTTAACAAGGACCTCGTTTTTTGTCCTAAACTCTTGATTTGTGGGTGAAAGACGAGGGTTTGTCTCTGCTGAGAGCAGCAGAGGGGTGGGTTTGGTTGGCTGGATTTGGTCAAGTTTAAAAATCTTCCAACCAAAAATTAAACGGGTATATGTTTTAGTGGGTAAAAGTTGTTGCATAGTGTTAGGTAAGTATTTGCGGGTTGTAGGTACTGTGGTGATTGCTCTACCCCCCTCCACGTGAGGTAATTATTACAGTGCTGAAAGGCTTAGGTTAACTGTTAACTGTTGTAAGATCTCTGTGTTATGTAGTCTGTACAATATTTTGTGGTACTACCGCTCCCAGCAAGCATGCAGCAGGGGGTCCTTTCTGTTACATGTGCATGTTAGTGTGATATGTTGGTGTTTTATGTCCATTCTGTGATTGTGCCCAAATTGTGTTGTATGTGTGCTTCATATTGTTGTGTAATTGTCCAGTGTATGTTCTGTCTAAAAGTCTGTTTTATGTAAGAGGCAATTTTGAGGCTAGAGTCTGCCGTGTGCTTCCCTGTGGGGGGGCCATTCTAGTGTTACCATGTGCTTCCCTGTGGGGGGTCATTCTAGTAATGACCATGTGCTTTCCCTGTTGGTGGCCATTTTGTTGGCTACCATGTGCTTTCCCTGTTGGTGGCCATTTTGTTGACTACCATATGTGCAGTAATCTCTATGCAATGTGCATGAAGTTTCCTATATGCATTTGACCCATATTGTGTTTTTAATCCAAATTTTTTACAGTTTCATTTGTTTGCTTTTAGCTTTAAATTTGCGTATTGCCAGCCAATTTAAAGTGTGTTAAGCGAGTTTTCCCTTCACGTGTTCCACATTTAATGAGCGCGGTGAAGTCTGGGTTTTTGCACATAGATTTCTTGTATAGTGATTATGTTTTTCTTGTGTTTTTCCTGTTAAAAGTAGTTCCTTATTGTAAAGCGGGTTTGTTTTAAGCTGCTGTGTCGCGTGTTTCACGTCCAGCAGACTTTTTGTGTAAACGGTTCTAGGTGGTTGCAGTGAAGATTGCGTGTGTAGCGCAGATCGTTTAGCGGTGCTGATAGGAGTGATTTTTGTGTCAGCAACAAGGTTACTTTTGGCGCAGTTTTTCGGTTTACCTCTGTGTAATTGTTTTACTGTGAAACGTCCCGTGTTTTTCATAAGGATCCACTTTGTCCTTTTTAACAGTTTTTCAGGTTGAAAAAGGGTTTTTCTGTGTGTATTAGGAAAGTTTTTTTTTCTTTACACAAATTTCCTAAAGGTCAGTTAGCAGGTTTCTGCCCAACCAGTGACCCCTAAGTAACATCCAAGAACCCCTCTTTTTGTTTTGACTTGTGTTAGCTACTGTGTGCAGGGAGAGAAAAGCCACTTTCATCATTGTGCGGTGTGGCCTGCCAAACACAGTGGGTGATGAGAACCACATAAATTACGCTGTGTGAGTGGGCGGTCCAGGGAAATCCTGGTTACCACAAACACTTCGGGTGGTCAGGATCGCATAAATTGCGCTGTGGGAGTGGGAGGTGTGCTCTCAGTCTGACCGCCACTTGATGCGCTTCGGGTGATCGATAAGTATCACATAAATTACGCTGTGCTGGGAAAGTGGTGGAATCAGGCCTCTCGGTAGGATCCCACCGAGTGCTCCAGGGGGTAAACAGGTACCCGGACGCGGGATATATACCAGTGACTAGTCACGATGGGCAGTAGTCAGTCCATGAAGAGAGAGGGGGAACCAACCCTCTTCAGGGTAAGGACAGCTGCACAACTGATGAAGGTGAGTTTGGGGGGGAAGTCTACAGAACCCCTCAAAAGGTGGAATAAATGGTCGAAGGGTACCAGATGGGAAATTCCCCGGGAAGGTACATTTGACGCATGGAGGTGGGAAAAATTCATCTCTGAATTTGAACCACGGATGCAGGCGTCAGAACTAGAGATCGCACAGCTATGGCTTCACAGGTCAATCCGATTAGGGAAGCAGGGCATACATAAACTGGTGTCTGTCCGGAAGAACCAGGTGATGTATACCTGGCCTCCAGAGGGAATAAAACAGGAGGATCCGGTGTCAGAGGTGGAGGAAGCTCTTTCAGGGCTGACTCTACTAAGGCAGGCAGGATCAGGGTCTGCTGGGGTTCCCGAACAACCAACAGTGGCTGAGATAAGTATAACTGCACCTGTCTCTTCTGTTAGTGACGTCACTCTTGACATACCTTCTGTGTCTTCTGTCTCTATGCCTCAGCCTCTGCCTCTACCTCTCCCTTCTCCCCGCTTCACCCCAGCTCCTTCTGTTTCCAACTATGAAGCCTTCTCAACAACCGATTTGCAGACTATCTGTGAATCAAGGGGAATAGACACCCGGTTAAGAAACAGGGCGGATTGCATCAAAGCGCTACGAACCACTGGTCAGACCCCTGCCCCCCAGCTATACCCTGATCTGAGGGACCTCAAACCTGAAGGTGCAGTAAGCGAGGTGGTTAATCTAAGCCCACCGATGAAGCTGGGTCAGCCCTTGCACTCTTCCCGGACCGAGGCCTATCCAGTCAGAGTGCAGCAATTTGAAGGTCCTCCCAATGCACAGGGGGAACGGACTTTAGGGGAACGGGTAGTTTGGCATGTCCCCTTCACCCCGGCAGAGATCCGCACTATTCTGGCTGAGCTCCCGGACTATCGAGTCAATCCGAGAGGATTTGCTCGAATGTTTGGACAAAACCAGTTCAGCTATGGTATGAGCGGGTCAGATTGTGCACAGATCCTACGGGCAAAGGTGGGCATGGAAGTGGCCAGTACAGTGATTGCAGGGTGCTCTATAACCACGCATGAGGAGATGACTTCAGGGGGCAAAGAGTTCTGTACACAGCTAAAGGCAAAGCTTCCAGAAATGTATGGTGCTACCTCTACTACGGACATGATGAAGCTCACCCAGGGTCCTAATGAGGAAAGCGCCTGCTTCTGGCGCCGTCTCAAGCAGACGGCACTGGATGCGGATCTGGAAGTTGGACCTGATGCTCCAACTGAAGGGGTAAAGGTGACCGCGACGCACATTCTGTTGCGGGCCAAATTTTTGGAAGGCATCAATATTAAAATTCGGGAAAGGCTGGTTCTGGCCCGACCCGAATATAATGAGATGTCTATCCCTGCTATCCTTTCCACTCTTGCGGCAATAGAGAGGGAAATGGATAGAAGAAAACAAGACAAGGCCAAAGTTCTTATGTCCCAGACCCCACACGAAAAACCAAGGGATCTGGGTCACAGGAAGGATAGGCCCCCACCCAGGTGCTTCCAGTGCCACCAAACGGGGCACATGAGGAGGAGCTGTCCCCAATTACCTAAAGGTCGGTGGCAGTTCATTCCTGATGAGTCCTCCGCCCCTATGACCACCATGGTAAGTAACTCCTATGAATCCTCATAGGAAGTTGGCAAATCGGTGTCGGCCCAGATCCATCTTTTTCTAGAGGAATTAAAATATCCCCTCCCTTGCCTCACTGACACCGGTGCAGCAAGAACGGTCCTGCGAAAACAGGACATCCAAGGCAAGGTACCCCTCTCAGGGGAAAGCCCTCCTAACCCCTACTAACCTCACTATCAAACGATGCACTATTCTTAACTCAGCTTCTCTTCTTCCTGTGTCGGAAGATGAGAAGGGGGGGGACGACAGCAATGACAGTGCTGAATTTTGCAACACGACTAACAATACTAACACCTCTTCTGCTAACATGTCTTCTTTGTCCACTACTAATCTCTCTTCCAAACGACACGACTGCATTTCTTTGGTGGAACTGGAGTCAGCGGCGACACACCCCATATCACCCCGAGAGTAGCGGTAAGGTTGAACGTCTTCCGATACCCAAAAACCTTGGCCTGAGTGTCTCCCCATTGCCCCCTATTCCATCCGGAATGCCCCTCGGCAACCACATGGGCTGTCACCCTACGAGGTGTTGTTTGGGGGACCTCCCAAAACAGGGTTGTACTTTCCTCAACAGTTGTCGTCTTTGCATTCACAGCTTACAGGTTATGTGCAATCTCTGCAACGGGAGCTGCAGAAGATACACCATCGGGTTCGCGAATCGCTCCCCGATCCAAATGCAATAACAGGTGTTCTTTCTATTGAGCCAGGTGATTGGGTCGTCCTAAAGAAACATCAAAGAACCGGACTCGAGCCACGGTTCACCGGACCATACCAAGTCCAGCTGACGACACCTACCTCACTCAAGCTCGAGGGACGAGACAACTGGGTGCACGCAAGCCACTGCAAGAAGCTTTTCAGCTACACCAGAGAATGAGGGGTGTCATTTTCCTTTTTCTTTTTGTTTGTATGTCTTACATGTGTGTGAACGGAGGAAAAGACGGCAGATACCCCAACCTTTTATTTAAAATGCACCTGCGTTTAGCCAGAACCGCCAACAAAACCAACTGTTGGGTATGCTCTAAGCCCCCACCCAGTCATCACATGTCCGCAATGGCCGCTGTTCATGCCCTATATGACATCCGCGTCGGCATGAAAAAGCAAGGGACCCCTGGTCAGCCCCCACGTAGACATTTATCGGTAGAACTTAATGACACATTTTTAGCAGGTAACATCAGTTTCAGCACCAATATTAGCTCTAGCTCCTGTAGGACCCTCGTCAGTCCATTATGGGTAACTGGGCAGCTAGGCAGCCCTCAGGTGTGCTTTAACATCAGCTTTGGCACAGGTAACAAGTTTGTTGGGACTACCACCTGCGAGGGAGGTATAACTGTCAATCTGACTAACCAGACTTCCTTTCTGAGTAACCACACTGACCGACCAGACCACGTGTGTTGGAAGGACGGATGTGATGTGCAGACTGAGGGAGCAATCCCCCAGTCTGTGCAACTGTTGCTCAGTGCCAGAGGCCGAACGAGGAACTCTTCCTGCTCTGCTCTGACAGGTCCATACTATTTTCTGTGTGGTTCGGCAGCCTATAGAACATTTCCCCAGAACGCGAAAGGTTCGTGTGCCCTCATAAAGCTAGTCCCCGCATCCTATGTAGTGATGGACCATGAAGAGTTGATGGTCCACAAGAAGGTAAGGATGGCAGGGAGAGTTCGCAGGGAACTGTTCTCTGAGGGCGACCAGGCATGGGCTTGGTTCCCCTCATGGACAGGATGGGGAATAGAACTTATGAAGCGCCTGAACAATTTTTCTGTCATCGTGGATAGTATGTTTAACGAGACCGTAGAGGCTGTCAGAGAAATTGCCCAAGAACAACGGCAGATGGGAATTTTAGTGCTTCAGGAGAAGATGGCCCTTGATTATCTTTTAGCCGCCAAAGGGGGGTTCTGTGAGTTCATCGGAGAGGATTGTTGTACTTGGATAGAAGACACCGATGACAAGGTCCAGGCCCATATGGACAAAGTTAGTGAACTACAGGGAAAAGCTAGAGCTATAGCTAGTGAGGGTTGGAATCCGTTCAAGGGTTTGGGAGGATTGGGAGATTTCCTGTTCTCCATCGGATCTTGGTTGAAGGAAGTGGGAGTGTATATCCTGATGCTTCTCTTTTTCATCTGCCTTTTATATGCCGCGGTGAGATGTTCCTGTTGCCTCATCGACCGTGTAAGCCAAGCTCGGGCAGACGACCACATCTCCATGCCCGCTCCGGGGATCCCACTCCAACCACTGATCGGGGGAAGACCTCACCAACCAACCACCTTCTCTACAGATTACGTCCTGGCTTCCCTCTAATTTATCTCTCTGAAGACCACATTCTCCAAGACCTTCAAGCAAGCTTCAAGCCTCATCATGGTTTGTGTCTGCGATTTGGAAAACTGTCTGGGTCGAGACCAGCCTTGTGTGGCCCCGTCTGCAGGGGCAATTTGAGAATCTATTGCTGGATCTCCCCAGACCACCGTGGGATCACAAGCTTTATTCATACCACAAGTCTGTTTGTGGTTTTTGCAAGAGCCTTCCTGTAGTGAAGGTTCCAACGCTCTTGAGGATCATCGCTTCAATCAAGCCTGTTTGCGTCGAGTCTGCGTCGGGTCTTGTTGTTTCAGGTACCCCGTGGAGCTTTATTCTCAGGGACAACTACAGGAACTCTTTGAAGTTTGAGACTACACCCATCAAGCTGAAGAAGATCAAGAAGGGACACGAGGAGAATATGATAAAACAGGAGGGAATGTCATGGAAATTTTGTATTGTTGGTCGAACTTTAAATGTGTCATATATTCGTGTTATTCATATGTCTCTCGTGTGGCTTAATTAAAGCTCTGAAGGCTGCAATTGGGCCATGCGCATGTACAATGTATGTATTACAGTACTCAGCTTGGTAATGGATGAGATGGCAGATCTGCGCTTATAGACCGGCGTGTATACCACCACGGCATTCCATGCGAATGCTGCTGTCAGTAGACCGTGGGCCTGTATCCACATATCAGCAGCATGGTACCACGTGGGCTTCATAACGCAATGCGCAAGCGGTGTGAACTCCGTGTGTAGGCTTATGCATATCTTACAACCCATTACTAATCTGAACTGTATCTCGGATGGATGTGTTTTAATAAAGATCGTATCGGGCCCATCCAGGTACAGACTGATATTTTTAGGGAGTGCTTGTGCAGAGAATTTTGCATACCAATAGAAGCTAGTAGGACAGGAAATATGACCTCAGATGGCTCATAGGGGGGAAGGGGAGGAAGTCTGCTGACCTCAGAAGACTCATGGGGGAGGACCAGTGATAGATAATAGCAAAGGCTATGCTCCAATTGGAATGTACATCCTCTGTATAGGCAATCCCCATTGTATTGTTCGGTGGGAGGGGATTGACTTTATTCATGTGGGGGGCATGTGTGTATTTTTAATAAAACAGAGAGCTGGGTCTAAAATCAGCCCTTATGTGGATTGCAACCAGCCTTAGAGTGTCGTGTGATCATTCTAGGGTAACGGAGCTCCAATTCTCCCACAATTCAACAGAACCAAAGTATTTGGATGGGCAGGAATCGTGTAGTTTAGCTGCAGTCGTGGTAAGCGAGATTCGCACAGCTTTATGGGGGATTTCTGCGCATCCAACTGCGAGTACTCACGGTAAGGAGAAATTCGTTAAAGCGAATTTCCAAGACATTTGCACTATGTTATGTTTACCTTTCACTGCATTTGTGTTGTTTAGTCTTAATAAATTGTCTTATTTACACTATACCTGAAGTCTGCGTTTCCCTGTATCAGTCCACACACCTCTGGCCATACCCGGAGCCCTGACAGTCAGTCATATTATGGGTGTCATACCAGGATCATCCAAGAGGAGGCAGCACAGTGTTGGTGATATTATGGGTGTCATACCAGGATCATCCACAAGGAGGCAGCAGAGCGTTGGTCACATTATGGGTGTCATGCCTGGATCATCCACGAGGAGGCAGCAGAGCGTCAGTGATTTTATGAGTGTCATGCCTGGATCATCCACGAGGAGGCAGCAGAGCGTCAGTGATATTATGAGTGTCATGCCTGGATCATCCACGAGGAGGCAGCAGAGCGTCAGTGATATTATGGGTGTCATGCCTGGATCATCCACGAGGAGGCAGCAGAGCGTCAGTGATATTATGGGTGTCATAACAGGATCATCCACGAGGAGGCAGCAGAGCGTCAGTGATATTATGGGTGTCATGCCTGGATCATCCACGAGGAGGCAGCAGAGCGTCAGTGATATTATGGGTGTCATGCCTGGATCATCCACGAGGAGGCAGCAGAGCATCAGTGATATTATGGGTGTCATGCCTGGATCATCCACGAGGAGGCAGCAGAGCGTCAGTGATATTATGGGTGTCATACCAGGATCATCCACGAGGAGGCAGCAGAGCGTCAGTGATATTATGGGTGTCATGCCTGGATCATCCACGAGGAGGCAGCAGTGTCGGTAAAATTATGGGTGTCATACCAGGATCATCCACAAGGAGCACTGATTATCGTTAATATTGCTGCGCATGTCCTTGCCGCCATTATGGTCCTCAGTAAGATGGCGGCTACAGCACACAGGTCTCAGGGCACAGAACTCAGGGGACAGGTCTCAGGGGACAGTTCTAAGCAGACCGGTCTCAGCAGACATGTCTCAGCGCACAGGTTTAAGGGGACAGGTCTCAGGGGCCAGTTCCAAGCGGACAGGTCTCAGCGGACAGGTCTCAGGGGAAAGGACTCAGTGGACAGGTCTCAGGGGACAGGACTCAGTGGACAGGTCTCAGGGGACAGGACTCAGTGGGCAGGTCTCAGGGGACAGGTCTCAGGGCACAGGTCTCAGCGGAAAGGTGTCAGGGGACAGGTCTCAGCGGACAAGTCTCAGCGCACAGGTCTCAGCTTTCAGGTCTCAGGGGACAGGTCTCAGCGGACAGGTCTCAGCTTTCAGGTCTCAGGGGACAGGTCTCAGCGGACAGGTCTCAGCTTTCAGGTCTCAGGGGACAGGTCTCAGCGGACAGGTCTCAGCGGACAGGTCTCAGTGGACAGGTTTTAGCGGACAGGTCTTAGCGGACAGGTCTAAGGGGACAGGTCTCAGCGGAAAGGTGTCAGGGGACAGGTCTCAGCTTTCAGGTCTCAGGGGACAGGTCTAAGCGGACAGGTCTCATGGGACAGGTGTCAGCGGACAGGTCTCACAGGACAGGGGTCAGCGGACTGGTCTCAGCAGAAAGGTTTCAGGGGACAGGTCTCAGCGTAAAGGTCTCAGGGGACAGGTCTCAGCGTAAAGGTCTCAGCGGACCTTTACACCTGTCCCCTGAGACCTGTGCGCTGAGACCTGTCGTCTGAAACCTTTCCGCTTACACCTGTCCTCTGAGACCTGTGCTCTGAGACCCGTCCCCTGAGACCCGTCCCCTTAGACCTGTCCTTTGAGACCTGTGCGCTCAGACCTGTCCCCTGAAACCTGTCCGCTGAGACATGTCCCCTGAAACCTGTCTCAGCGGACAGGTTTCAGGGGACAGCTCTCAGCGGACAGGTTTCAGGGGACAGGATTCAGGGGACATGTCTCAGCGGACAGGTTTCAGGGGACAGGTTTCAGGGGACAGCTCTCAGCGGACAGGTTTCAGGGGACATGTCTCAGCGGACAGGTTTCAGGGGACATGTCTCAGCGGACAGGTCTCAGCGGACAGGTTTCAGGGGACATGTCTCAGCGGACAGCTCTCAGCGGACAGGTTTCAGGGGACATGTCTCAGCGGACAGGTCTCAGCGGACAGGTTTCAGGGGACAGCTCTCAGCGGACCGGTTTCAGGGGACATGTCTCAGCGGACAGGTCTCAGCGGACAGGTTTCAGGGGACAGCTCTCAGCGGACAGGTTTCAGGGGACAGCTCTCAGCGGACAGGTTTCAGGAAACAGGTTTCAGGGGACATGTCTCAGCGGACAGGTTTCAGGGGACAGGTTTCAGGGGACGTCTCAGCGGACAGGTTTCAGGGGACATGTCTCAGCGGACAGGTCTCAGCGGACAGGTTTCAGGGGACATGTCTCAGCGGACAGGTTTCAGGGGACATGTCTCAGCGGACAGGTCTCAGCGGACAGGTTTCAGGGGACATGTCTCAGCGGACAGGTTTCAGGGGACAGGTTTCAGCGGACAGGTTTCAGGGGACAGCTCTCAGCGGACAGGTTTCAGGGGACATGTCTCAGCGGACAGGTTTCAGGGGACATGTCTCAGCGGACAGGTTTCAGGGGACAGGTTTCAGCGGACAGGTTTCAGGGGACATGTCTCAGCGGACAGGTTTCAGGGGACAGGTTTCAGGGGACATGTCTCAGCGGACAGGTTTCAGGGGACATGTCTCAGCGGACAGGTCTCAGCGGACAGGTTTCAGGAAACAGGTTTCAGGGGACATGTCTCAGCGGACAGGTTTCAGGGAACAGGTTTCAGGGGACATGTCTCAGCGGACAGGTTTCAGGGGACAGGTTTCAGGGGACATGTCTCAGCGGACAGGTTTCAGGGGACATGTCTCAGCGGACAGGTTTCAGGGGACATGTCTCAGCGGACAGGTGTCAGCGGACAGGTTTCAGGAAACAGGTTTCAGGGGACATGTCTCAGCGGACAGGTTTCAGGGGACAGGTTTCAGGGGACATGTCTCAGCGGACAGGTTTCAGGGGACATGTCTCAGCGGACAGGTCTCAGCGGACAGGTTTCAGGGGACATGTCTCAGCGGACAGGTTTCAGGGGACAGGTTTCAGCGGACAGGTTTCAGGGGACAGCTCTCAGCGGACAGGTTTCAGGGGACAGGTTTCAGGGGACATGTCTCAGCGGACAGGTTTCAGGGGACATGTCTCAGCGGACAGGTTTCAGGGGACATGTCTCAGCGGACAGGTTTCAGGGGACAGGTTTCAGGGGACATGTCTCAGCGGACAGGTTTCAGGGGACATGTCTCAGCGGACAGGTTTCAGGGGACAGGTTTCAGGGGACATGTCTCAGCGGACAGGTCTCAGCGGACAGGTCTCAGCGGACAGGTTTCAGGGGACAGCTCTCAGCGGACCGGTTTCAGGGGACATGTCTCAGCGGACAGGTCTCAGCGGACAGGTTTCAGGAAACAGGTTTCAGGGGACATGTCTCAGCGGACAGGTTTCAGGGGACATGTCTCAGCGGACAGGTCTCAGCGGACAGGTTTCAGGGGACATGTCTCAGCGGACAGGTTTCAGGGGACATGTCTCAGCGGACAGGTCTCAGCGGACAGGTGTCAGGGGACATGTCTCAGCGGACAGGTTTCAGGGGACAGGTTTCAGCGGACAGGTTTCAGGGGACAGCTCTCAGCGGACAGGTTTCAGGGGACAGGTTTCAGGGGACATGTCTCAGCGGACAGGTTTCAGGGGACATGTCTCAGCGGACAGGTCTCAGCGGACAGGTTTCAGGAAACAGGTTTCAGGGGACATGTCTCAGCGGACAGGTTTCAGGGGACATGTCTCAGCGGACAGGTCTCAGCGGACAGGTTTCAGGAAACAGGTTTCAGGGGACATGTCTCAGCGGACAGGTTTCAGGGGACATGTCTCAGCGGACAGGTCTCAGCGGACAGGTTTCAGGAAACAGGTTTCAGGGGACAGGTTTCAGGGGACATGTCTCAGCGGACAGGTTTCAGGGGACAGGTTTCAGCGGACAGGTTTCAGGGGACAGCTCTCAGCGGACAGGTTTCAGGGGACAGGTTTCAGGGGACAGGTTTCAGGGGACATGTCTCAGCGGACAGGTTTCAGGGGACATGTCTCAGCGGACAGGTCTCAGCGGACAGGTTTCAGGGGACAGGTTTCAGGGGACATGTCTCAGCGGACAGGTTTCAGGGGACAGGTTTCAGGGGACATGTCTCAGCGGACAGGTTTCAGGGGACAGCTCTCAGCGGACAGGTTTCAGGGGACATGTCTCAGCGGACAGGTTTCAGGGGACATGTCTCAGCGGACAGGTTTCAGGGGACAGGTTTCAGGGGACATGTCTCAGCGGACAGGTTTCAGGGGACATGTCTTAGCGGACAGGTTTCAGGGGACAGGTTTCAGGGGACATGTCTCAGCGGACAGGTTTCAGGGGACATGTCTCAGCGGACAGGTTTCAGGGGACAGGTTTCAGGGGACATGTCTCAGCGGACAGGTTTCAGGGGACAGGTTTCAGGGGACAGGTTTCAGGGGACATGTCTCAGCGGACAGGTTTCAGGGGACAGGTTTCAGGGGACATGTCTCAGCGGACAGGTTTCAGGGGACATGTCTCAGCGGACAGGTTTCAGGGGACATGTCTCAGCGGACAGGTTTCAGGGGACATGTCTCAGCGGACAGGTTTCAGGGGACAGGTTTCAGGGGACATGTCTCAGCGGACAGGTTTCAGGGGACATGTCTCAGCGGACAGGTTTCAGGGGACAGGTTTCAGGGGACATGTCTCAGCGGACAGGTTTCAGGGGACAGCTCTCAGCGGACAGGTTTCAGGGGACAGGTCTCAGCGGACAGGTTTCAGGGGACATGTCTCAGCGGACAGGTCTCAGCGGACAGGTTTCAGGGGACAGGTCTCAGCGGACAGGTTTCAGGGGACATGTCTCAGCGGACAGGTTTCAGGGGACATGTCTCAGCGGACAGGTTTCAGGGGACAGGTTTCAGGGGACATGTCTCAGCGGACAGGTTTCAGGGGACATGTCTCAGCGGACAGGTTTCAGGGGACAGGTTTCAGGGGACATGGCTCAGCGGACAGGTTTCAGGGGACAGGTTTCAGGGGACATGTCTCAGCGGACAGGTTTCAGGGGACATGTCTCAGCGAACAGGTTTCAGGGGACAGCTCTCAGCGGAGAGGTCTCAGAACAAGGATCTCCTCAGCAATCGGTGATGGTGTCACCGCAGATCCCACTATTCCCATCTCCGGGGTCGCGGTGTGAAGGATCGCATCTGTTTCCCCAAAGCAAAATGGCGTCCCAGTTCAAAACACATGAATCATCCAATAGCTGTGGTGAGGGGCGGAGCCTAGTAACATTTCCCACACTTATCAATAAATGTTCTTGTAAGACCCCTTCCTGTTATCTCACATATATATTCCTATTATTATAGACAAATGTACCCCCTAACTCCTCCCACATTTACCCCCCTAACTCCTCCCACATTTACACCCCTAACTCCTCCCACATTTACCCCCCTAACTCCTCCCACAGTTCTTACACTCCATAGACAGTAATATACGGAAACGTGCGGATTGTTCCCGATCGGATTGCTATCACTTTGTGGAACGTTTCCCCGATTGGTTCACGAAAATATCACCGTTTTGTGGTGAAATTTGTCCCATAGGAATGAATGGCGGAACAACGAAAACTAGAGTGTGAGCTGACAAATCAGGACATGATTCCTAAACTGCCGTCACTCCCTCATTGTCCCGCCCACCGACACAAATCTTATATCAACGTTCAGCTCTCCCTGCTGCCACTAAACATGTCCACGGCTGAGCCATAGTCCTGATAGTTCTCACAATAGGACCATTTGTTTGCAACTCACCCCTCCCATTGACATTCATTGAAACTCCACTCTAGACACCTCAAATTTGAAGGGCCATTTTTAAACTGCGACTATGCCTTCATTTGTAATATTTCAGAGACATACTATGCATCAAAATGTAGGTCTGGGTCTTGCGATTCTCACAATATAAAGCTCTTCGGTGCAGGAGTTATAATTTTAAAAATACAATCTTTTGAAGATGGAAACCGCCAGTGAAGTGAGCAAGTTGGAGCAGTTTGTTTATAAAAGCTCCTCTCAGCTTGCTGTGACTGAGTTGCCATAGCAACCAAAGATGACTCACCAGGCAGCTGAGTGACCAAGGCTACAGTGTGAGCTGCAAAATACAAGTTGAAATGCATTTCTCTCTATCAGGCTTGCCATGTGCGCTGCTTACATTTCATCAATCACTTGGTTAGGGTTGGATACAAGAACACTTCACACAATTTCCCCAGAAATTATAGATTTTCTAGTTGTAAATACAGTTTCTATCAGTTCGCTCAGCGCTCCACCCGCATCCAATCACCTCCCTGGATTGTCTTCTACATAATAAGAACTGGAAGAGAGGAATGTCTGTGATGGCGGCCATATTTCTGAAGGCTGTACAAAATATCCGGTGATAACAGACACATCCACAGGGCGGCGACAAAGTACCTGTAATATAGAGAATCAAGCTGAGCGCTTCCAGGAGCGGCCAGTAGATGGCAGCTATGTATGATGTACAGAGCATGCCCAGTCTGACGCCATTTTATGGTGGAATTATATTCAGCTCTTCAAGAAAATGGCGGTCACGGCAGACAGAAATATTCTGTGTTCTAGGTGATCAGCTGCCGTTGTGTAGAGTCTTCAAAACTATGGCTGCCATCACAAACATTCCTATATTCCAGATTCTCTCCAGATTCCGAAATTATTTTTCGATAAGACAAACCAGGGAGGTGATTGGAGAAAGATGGAGCGCTGAGGGAACTGCTAGACACTGCATTTACAATGACAAGCGCGGGAAAACATTTTCTCGAAGGTTTATCAAATATCCACAATAAAATGGCGCCGGATGGGGCATGCGCTTTACGTCATACAGATACTTAGCTGCCATCTGCTGGCTGTTCCTGGAAGCGCTCTGCTTGAGTTTCTATATGACAGGTACTTCGTCGCCCCCTGTGGATGTGTCTGGTAGCACACGATATGACAGGACTGCGCTGCCATCTGCTGGCTGAGCCCGGAATGACTCCCAGCGGAGGTCTGACAGAATTATTCCTCCCGATACAATCGGCCGGGAAAGAGGAATTCTCTGCAGTTTCATCATTTCTACAATACAAACAGAACTGATGTGTGGAGGAAGTTGTTCCTCACTGTCTGTCTTCTGTGGCCGCCATCTTATTGAAGACCATAAATTGCTATGTACCTGTCAATGATGGAGGCCCGGGCATGCGCAGTAGTATGTATGGTGGGACATGTATTAGTTTGTATACTATATCTTTATTTGTATGTCTTGTCAGACCGCCATCGTACTGAGAATGATAGAGAACTCCATCATTCCCTTCATGTCCGCCCTATTGTGCGGCTCCGCCCCCTATCTTCCGATTGGCTCATCTCTAGCCTATGATAGATTGCTATAGGTGGGGGACACTAATTAGAAAGCAGCCAACCAGAAGGTAGGGGCGGTACACCGATAATCATACAAGGTGACGTCATCTTCTGCCCCACCCCCGGAAGTCGTTTTGTAAAGCAGGCGGGAAAGTGATAATGGCGGGAGTGTCGTGTTCTCTGGGTGTGGCTGAGGAGGATGGAGCCTGAGGTAAAAATGTCTGCTATGGCCGCTCCATTGTAAAGTCCTTGTACTCCCCCCCCCCCGCCATACCCTATACCCCCTCTCCTCCCCTCCCCCCACACACTGTGGCCCCCCCATACCCCCTCTCCTCCCCCCTCCACATTGTACCCCCCCCTACACACACACACTGTACCCCCCTCACCCCCCACACACTGTACCCCCCCTCTCCTCCACCCTCTCCTCCCCCTCCACACACTTTACCCCCTCCATACATTCTGCCCTCCTCACCCCCCCCCCATACATTCTGCCCTCCTCACCCCCCCCCCATACATTCTGCCCTCCTCAACCCCCCCTCCATACATTCTGCCCTCCTCACCCCCCCCCCATACATTCTGCCCTCCTCACCCCCCCCCCTCCATACATTCTGCCCTCCTCAACCCCCCCCCCCCATACATTCTGCCCTCCTCAACCCCCCCTCCATACATTCTGCCCTCCTCAACCCCCCCATACATTCTGCCCTCCTCACCCCCCCCCTCCATACATTCTGCCCTCCTCACCCCCCCCCCCGTACATTCTGCCCTCCTCACCCCCTTCCCCCTCCATACATTCTGCCCTCCTCAACCCCCCCCCCCTCCATACATTCTGCCCTCCTCACCCCCTTCCCCCTCCATACATTCTGCCCTCCTCACCCCCTTCCCCCCCCATACATTCTGCCCTCCTCAACCCCCCCCCCCTCCATACATTCTGCCCTCCTCACCCCCTTCCCCCTCCATACATTCTGCCCTCCTCACCCCCTTCCCCCTCCATACATTCTGCCCTCCTCACCCCCTTCCCCCTCCATACATTCTGCCCTCCTCACCCCCTTCCCCCTCCATACATTCTGCCCTCCTCACCCCCTTCCCCCCCCCCCCATCCATTCTGCCCTCCTCACCCCCTTCCCCCCCCCATCCATTCTGCCCTCCTCACCCCCTTCCCCCCCCCATCCATTCTGCCCTCCTCACCCCCTTCCCCCCCCCCCATACATTCTGCCCTCCTCACCCCCTTCCCCCCCCCCCATACATTCTGCCCTCCTCACCCCCTTCCCCCCCCATACATTCTGCCCTCCTCAACCCCCCCCCCCCCATACATTCTGCCCTCCTCAACCCCCTTCCCCCCCCCCCCCCATACATTCTGCCCTCCTCAACCCCCTTCCCCCTCCATACATTCTGCCCTCCTCAACCCCCTTCCCCCTCCATACATTCTGCCCTCCTCAACCCCCTTCCCCCCCTATACATTCTGCCCTCCTCAACCCCCTTCCCCCCCCCATACATTCTGCCCTCCTCAACCCCCTTCCCCCCCCCCCCCATACATTCTGCCCTCCTCACCCCCTTCCCCCTCCATACATTCTGCCCTCCTCACCCCCCCCCCCTCTCCATACATTCTGCCCTCCTCACCCCCTTCCCCCTCCATACATTCTGCCCTCCTCAACCCCCCCCCCCCATACATTCTGCCCACCTCAACCCCCTTCCCCCCCCCCCCCCCATACATTCTGCCCACCTCAACCCCCTTCCCCCCCCCCCCATACATTCTGCCCTCCTCAACCCCCTTCCCCCTCCATACATTCTGCCCTCCTCACCCCCCCATACATTCTGCCCTCCTCACCCCCCCCCCCTCTCCATACATTCTGCCCTCCTCACCCCCTTCCCCCCCCATACATTCTGCCCTCCTCAACCCCCCCCCCCCATACATTCTGCCCTCCTCACCCCCCCCCCTCTCCATACATTCTGCCCTCCTCACCCCCTTCCCCTTCCATACATTCTGCCCTCCTCACCCCCTTCCCCTTCCATACATTCTGCCCTCCTCAACCCCCCCCCCCATACATTCTGCCCTCCTCAACCCCCCCCCCCCCATACATTCTGCCCTCAACCCCCTTCCCCCCCCCCCCATACATTCTGCCCTCCTCAACCCCCTTCCCCCCCCCTCCATACATTCTGCCCTCCTCAACCCCCTTCCCCCCCCTCCATACATTCTGCCCTCCTCAACCCCCTTCCCCCCCCTCCATACATTCTGCCCTCCTCAACCCCCTTCCCCCCCCTCCATACATTCTGCCCTCCTCAACCCCCTTCCCCCCCCTCCATACATTCTGCCCTCCTCAACCCCCTTCCCCCCCCTCCATACATTCTGCCCTCCTCAACCCCCTTCCCCCCCCTCCATACATTCTGCCCTCCTCAACCCCCTTCCCCCCCCTCCATACATTCTGCCCTCCTCAACCCCCTTCCCCCCCCTCCATACATTCTGCCCTCCTCAACCCCCTTCCCCCCCCTCCATACATTCTGCCCTCCTCAACCCCCCCCCTCCATACATTCTGCCCTCCTCACCCCCTTCCCCCTCCATACATTCTGCCCTCCTCACCCCCTTCCCCCTCCATACATTCTGCCCTCCTCAACCCCCCCCCTCCATACATTCTGCCCTCCTCAACCCCCCCCCTCCATACATTCTGCCCTCCTCAACCCCCCCCCTCCATACATTCTGCCCTCCTCAACCCCCCCCTCCATACATTCTGCCCTCCTCAACCCCCCCCTCCATACATTCTGCCCTCCTCAACCCCCCCCCTCCATACATTCTGCCCTCCTCAACCCCCCCCCCATACATTCTGCCCTCCTCAACCCCCCCCCATACATTCTGCCCTCCTCAACCCCCTTCCCCCCCCCCCCATACATTCTGCCCTCCTCAACCCCCCCCCCCCCCATACATTCTGCCCTACTCAACCCCCCCCCCCATACATTCTGCCCTACTCAACCCCCCCCCCATACATTCTGCCCTCCTCAACCCCCCCCCCATACATTCTGCCCTCCTCAACCCCCCCCCATACATTCTGCCCTCCTCAACCCCCCCCCATACATTCTGCCCTCCTCAACCCCCCCCCCCTCCATACATTCTGCCCTCCTCAACCCCCCCCCCCCCTCCATACATTCTGCCCTCCTCAACCCCCCCCCTCCATACATTCTGCCCTCCTCAACCCCCCCCCCCATACATTCTGCCCTCCTCAACCCCCCCCCCCTCCATACATTCTGCCCTCCTCAACCCCCCCCCCATACATTCTGCCCTCCTCAACCCCCCCCCCATACATTCTGCCCTCCTCAACCCCCCCCCCATACATTCTGCCCTCCTCAACCCCCCCCCCCATACATTCTGCCCTCCTCAACCCCCCCCCCCATACATTCTGCCCTCCTCAACCCCCCCCCCCATACATTCTGCCCTCCTCAACCCCCCCCCCCCATACATTCTGCCCTCCTCAACCCCCCCCCCCCCCATACATTCTGCCCTCCTCAACCCCCCCCCCCCCCATACATTCTGCCCTCCTCAACCCCCCCCCCATACATTCTGCCCTCCTCAACCCCCCCCCCATACATTCTGCCCTCCTCAACCCCCCCCCCATACATTCTGCCCTCCTCAACCCCCCCCCCATACATTCTGCCCTCCTCAACCCCCCCCCCATACATTCTGCCCTCCTCAACCCCCCCCCCATACATTCTGCCCTCCTCAACCCCCCCCCATACATTCTGCCCTCCTCAACCCCCCCCCCATACATTCTGCCCTCCTCAACCCCCCCCCCCCATACATTCTGCCCTCCTCAACCCCCCCCCCATACATTCTGCCCTCCTCAACCCCCCCCCATACATTCTGCCCTCCTCAACCCCCCCCCATACATTCTGCCCTCCTCAACCCCCCCCCATACATTCTGCCCTCCTCAACCCCCCCCCCATACATTCTGCCCTCCTCAACCCCCCCCCCATACATTCTGCCCTCCTCAACCCCCCCCCCCCATACATTCTGCCCTCCTCAACCCCCCCTCCACACACTGTGCCCGCCTCTCTAATATTGTATCCTCACAATGGAATTATGTACAGGCATGGAATAAGAAGTTGTACGTGGGCCCTGCCGTTGGCCTGCTGGCACTATGGGTCTGCTGGCGCTGTGGGTCCCGACGTGGGCCCTCTGGTACTATGGGGGGTTTCAGGAAGTGAAGTTAGATCTCACAATCTGCATTGTTTGGGTTGGATGGTCTGGAGATATGGAGGCGGTCCTTGGGGATGATATCCAGGAGGCGGTCCTTGGGGATGATATCCAGGAGGCGGTAATTCCACACACTGTGTTCAGCCTCTGTCATGTCAGGTTACTCCGTGTCTTCTGATGGTTCTCTCTGACCCGGAATATTGTCCCCTTTCAGCTGGTCTGAGGACAGAAGAGAGAAGCTGTGATCTGCCAGATGTCAGAGACGTCCCGTCATCTACAGAGCACTTCTCCTGGTAGGACGATGGGAAGAAGTGATGGAGCAGCGAGGACACCCGGAGACTTGAGGTAAGATGACTTCACAAGCACATGTCAGATACCAACCTCCTCGCTGCTGATCTTTGTGAACTATAACATGGGACTGAGCAGCGGCTGGGATTTACACTCACGGTCACCCAGATACCAGCCTCTTCATTACCGCTCAGCAGCTGAGACACTGTGATAGGCCGGAATTCGGGGGGTTGGGGCTCCATGACGCTGAGTAAAGCATTTGGTGTTTGTGGCTCCATGACGCTGAGTAAAGCATTTGGAAAGGCTGTTTACAAAAAAAGTAACAAATATACTTACCTGCTCTGTGTAATAGTATTGCACAGAGCAGCCCCAAATGTCCTCTTCTGGAGTCCCCAGTCAGCATTCTAGGCTCTTCCTCTTTGTTTGACCCCAGTAGCAAGCCACTTACTGTGCAGCACCACTGC
Organism: Staurois parvus; assembly: GCF_062004578.1. Lineage (NCBI taxonomy): Eukaryota > Metazoa > Chordata > Amphibia > Anura > Ranidae > Staurois > Staurois parvus. The sequence continues at coordinate 651,252 of NW_028319550.1, forward strand.
AGCTCATTCCTGAGCCATGCAGGGGGTGTCTATTGACACATACAGTGTAGCTTGGCCCCCTTTGTTGGCTGGATTTGATTGGCAGCAGGAGCCGATGGCGCACACTCCTGTCTCTGTGAGCAGAGAGAGCAGAAAAGTGCTGTAAAGGGTCATAGACCTCGGGTAGGTATAAGGGGAGGCAGAACGATGACTACAATGTTTTACATTCATGCAGAGAATACAAAGTATAAAATGTTCAGTCTTTAGGATCACCTGAACCTTCGCCAATGTCTGAGCTGCAGCACAATCCTGAGTATGAGAGGATGGGATCCCATTGTGTGCTGAGGAAACCGGGCCCAAGTCTTCCCTGCTTTATGTGAGCAAACAGGACTGAGCAGCAACTTAGATGTTGGTCCCCCTTTACTCTGCACATGTACAATGAACACACACACCGGACTGAGCAGCACCTTAGATGTTGGTCCCCCTTTACTCTGCACATGTACAATGAACACACACACCGGACTGAGCAGCAACTTAGATGTTGGTCCCCCTTTACTCTGCACATCTACAATGAACACACACACCGGACTGAGCAGCCCCTTAGATGTTGGTCCCCCTTTACTCTGCACATGTACAACGAACACACACACCGGACTGAGCAGCAACTTAGATGTTGGTCCCCCTTTACTCTGCACATGTACAATGAACACACACACCGGACTGAGCAGCAACTTAGATGTTGGTCCCCCTTTACTCTGCACATGTACAATGAACAGACACACCGGACTGAGCAGCACCTTAGATGTTGGTCCCCCTTTACTCTGCACATGTACTGTGGAATTCCGGCCTCTTTATGCTGCACAGTCCTGTGTGTTCAGAGACATTGGTCCGGCCTTACTCTGCCTCATGCACACATCAGAACAGCTGCTTCCTTGTTGCTGCGCAGTCCTGTTCAGATGTAGCAGCAAAGACTTGATCCCGGCCTTCCTCAGCCACACACAATGGGATACCATCCTCTCTGCTGCTGTCTCTGAACAGGATTGTGAAGCAGCTCAGAGTCGGACACATGCGCACAATGAAATATCGGAGGACGGCTGTACTGAAGTATTTGCTGCTGTCGGTGAGCAAACCACAGGACTGTGCGGCAGATGAAACAAAGGTCCTGGCCTTGGCCACATGCACACATCTAAATACCAGCCTCCTTGCTGCTGAGCAGTCCTGTTTGTTCAGACACAGCAGCAAAGAGGGGCTGTCATTCCGTTGTGTAAAGCCAGGCCAATGTCTGCGCTGGTGCACATTGTTTGCTTAGGGTCAGGATATGTGCTTTTTATGTGTGTGCCCTTTGTTGGCTTGTGGTTTCGATTGCTGTTGTCTTCTATTGGTTAGTACATTTTTTCATAATGTTTTAAGGGTCCAGAAGTTGGGATAGGGTGGCATCATAGTGTCAGTAATACTGTGTATAGTAACACAGGGGAGTCCTACCAGGATCATCCACAAGGAGGCAGTAGTGTGATGGTAATGTGTATAGTAATGCAGAGAAGTCAAACCTGGATCCACCACCGTGAGGCAGCAGAGTGTGAGTAATGTCATAATATAGGAAAGTCCTACCAGGATCATCCACAAGGAGGCAGTGGTGTGACCGTGATATGTATATAGTAACACAGGACAGTCCTACCAGGATCATCCACAAGGAGGCAGTAGTGTGACCGTGATATATGTATAGTAACACAGGACAGTCATACCAGGATCATCCACAAGGAGGCAGTAGTGTGACCGTGATATATGTATAGTAACACAGGACGGTCCTACCAGGATCATCCACAAGGAGGCAGTAGTGTGACCGTGATATATGTATAGTAACACAGGACGGTCCTACCAGGATCATCCACAAGGAGGCAGTGGTGTGACCGTGATATGTATATAGTAACTTGAGTAATGATGGACAGAGCAGCTCATGGCTGCAGGCTTCGCTAGAAGATGCATTGAACTGTGCTTTGTGTACTGCTGGGACTTGTGGTTCTACATTGCCTGTGTGGTCTTGAAGCTGCGGCCAAGACAGCCCTCTGAAGACCAATGAGTAGATGTCTATCTTCTTGGACTTCCTTTGCTGGGGCCACTGCTAGCTGGTGAGTCCCTGATTTGCTACCCTGTGCCGAGGACTCAACCCTCTGCTCTGCCTGCTGGGTGCCACCCCGTGCTGAGGATCCAACCTGGACTTAATCCTTGCCCGCCACTGCAGGTCTCACTCCGGGAGCAGGGACGGGGGTAGAGCCGGGACCCTGCACAGGAGCCGTGATAGGAGCAGAGGCGGGGTTTACAGGCATTGAGACTGGCCCTGACACCGGAACTGAAAGCGGGTCAGGAGCACGGACTGCAGCCACACTAGAAGCTGGGCCCACACCGCGAATCCCTCTTTGCTAGATACATCTCTGCCACAGATGCCAGCCAGGTCTCTTGCAAAAACAAAATGTCAGCTTCAACCCGGCTGAGAACATCAAAGGCCATATAACCACCCGCCGTAGATCGAATGCTTGCGACATTAATGGTCGCAAGCCGAATTGGAGCGGGTACCGCCATCTTTAATAATTGAAGTGGTCGTACTTTACTCCATGTAACTCAAGTCCTCCTCTGAATCGGAGGAGGCCAAGACCTCAAACTTGTTTGAGAGGGGCAGGGTACCTTCCCCCGTCACCCCTCCCGAAGGAGAAACACCTGTAGCTCCCTTTTTAATTTTGAGGGACTTCCTTTTTCTTTCTTTCCCACTCACCCTTCCCTTTTGCAGCCTCACCCGCACTCTCAACGATCGAGGGACTGCTATTGGTACCCATGGGCCCACCCCTAGGGTGTTTTTGAGCCCCCTGGCTGAGGTCCTGACCCTTTGCCCATTCCTGCACCTGCTCGAGGGCCTACCCCTCAAAGATCCGGAGGCTTGGCCTCCAGCATCCCCCCACCTCTCCCCACCCTAGGAACAGGGAGGCTTGTAGAGAGGCAGAGGAGGAGGGAAATTCTGCGCCGCTATCCGGAACCAATTTCCCCACCTCATCTCTTTTGGACAGTCTTTGGGCCGGAACCGGGATTTCTTCAACTGGCCCCTGCACCCCCTGCTTGCCTACCAGCTGCTCCACACCACCATCCTGCGATCCTGCCACCACCTGTTTCCTCCTCTCCAGGCACCTCAACTGGGACGGGGTTTTCCACTTCACTGCCGGGTCTGCCCCCCGCAGAGGTTTCCTCTACCGCACTTGCTGGGGCTTCACCCGCCTGCCCACCTGATGACCCTGAGGTGTACCCCCTAAAGACCCTAGGGCATCTACTGAAGGGGTGGCCCATCTCCCTGCATAGATTGCAACAGATCAGGTGGCAACTCTCCACCTGGTGTCCCACTCCATTACACCTAATGCACTGTGCCATGGTGCACTCTGCACTGAAGTGCGTGGGACTCCCACATTTAAAACAGAGGCGGGGCTGCCCGGGGTAAAACTCCAAGATCCTGTCTCGGCCAATAAATGTGCTAGCTGGCATGTGCACCACAGTGTGCCCCCTCCTGTCCAATTTCACCCTGGCCGTCCATGCCCCGGTCCAAATCCCCTTCTCGTCCCGGCTCTTCACCAAAGGTGACTGTAACTGGTCATACCTCCCCAACCAGGTAGCAATATCTTCCGGAGGAAGGGACTCCGAACGAGAACGGTCACGTTTTTTATTTGCTCCTTACAAAATAGTGCTATCACCCTAAAGTCCTTCCACTTCCCCCGGCCTCTTACCACCTCATAACGAGAGAAAATCCACTCCATCACCACTGAGGTGATGAAGCTTACATCAAGCGATTTCATTCCGGACAAGAACAGTAATGTGTTTAATCTCTTTCCGGTGAGATAAAGCAATCCCCCTGAAATCTTTCCACTTTTCCCAGCCCCTTACCACCTCAAACCGAGAAAGGAAAAACTGCATCACCACTGGGGTGACGAAACTCACGTCAAATTCATTGGTGTTATGGGGGTGGATCACAGCGAAAATTTCCGCCACCTTAAATCCCAGCTACAGAACCATATCCACCACCTGGCCTCTGCTAGGGCACTGACCTGATCCTTGTTGTTTTAACTGTATAACATTTCTCCTTTTCCACTCGGGTCCTCCTATCCCCCTGGACCAAGCACCCCCAACATGGCCCTGCTTCCCCGGAATGTCCCGGAAGGCCTGGGCAACATGCTGGCCGTAGAAATGGTCCAACTTGATCCGTGCACCAGCCACCTTGGCGAAGGACTTTCCCTCTTTTAATGCAGACATTAGGCTAACCAGCTGCGACGTGCCTAAAGCCCTTGGGGGTTCCACCAGCCAGCTGGCCGCCTGTGACACACTGGGGACATTGGGGGGTTCCACCTCCTTGTATCGGACACCACCTCTGGAGCCTGGATGGGCTCTTTCCCCAAAGCACACTCCCTCCCCTCCCTGTGTACACTGGCCATGGGATCTGCCAGCTCTGCAAGGACCCCAGCGTTTTCAACCATAGACTCCCACTCAGCTGACCACGTAGGGGCAGTCACCTCCCCTTGCACCTCACCTGTGTCCATGGCATCTGCCCCAGTCCCTGCAGCCACCTGCTTGGGCTCCTCTAAGGGCTTGATAAATGCCAGGGCCGGACAATATTCCTGGAGGGGCCCCATGACAGTCCCCCCACCCACCATCCACCTGAGTCCCTGGCACTCTGTACTGGCCATGCCAACCGCCACCCCATTGTGCACAGCAGTCTCTATAGTGTCCATAGTTACCACCGTGATGTCCACTTCTGCCAGTGCTCCTGCCTCTTCAACCACTCCAAGATCTTCCGACCCATGCCACGGTCTCTGCAGTGCCCATGGTCCGTGCCCATGGTCCCTGCCACAATGGCTGCACACTGACACACGGCCCATAGCTGAAAACGTGTCCTCTGCAGCCGCAATAGCGCAAATGAACGCCATACTTGCTCCCTCTGAGCCACCGTCCACTTCCAGGTCTGCGACCACTGCAGACTCCGCCCCCCACGTGGCCTGGAAGTGACGTCTGACTCTGACCTCGTGGGCCGCAGGCGCCATCTTGGACAAAAGGCCATCCACGTCTGGCAGGGACACAACTCCCCGCCATCTCTGGCTCCACTGCCGGTGAAGACTGGAACAGCAGTACGAGCCGCCATGCTACCTGGCTCGACCTGCTCCATCACCTCAACTTCCAACTCTCCCAGCTTACCTCCCTGGAGCGGGGACAACGATTCACCACCAGGGCACTCCTTTGCTGGTAAGATCACTTTTGGCTCCTTTGTAATCTCTGCACACAGACATCCTAGGCAGCAAGACCACGGGGGTCCTCACCATTCATGTTGATCTTTTCACCCCAGGCACCACAGTTGGGGTTCCCACCACCCCTGCTGAGGAAGGGCTGCAGTTCTCCCTGGGTTTCACAGGGGTTCCTTGGGTGTTCATACCATGTGTCTTCTTGGTCTTTTCCCGCCGTACCGCTGAATTTGCATTCCCTTTGTCTTTATCGCCTTTCTTGCTTACCACCTCTTGCTTTTTTTTTTTTTTTTTTGGGGGGGGGGGGGGGGGGCGCGCTGGACACATCCACTGCCCGGGTTTCTGGAGTCACAGGGGGTCTCACCACCCCTGATGAGGTAGCGGCGACAGACCCTCCTGGCTTTGCAACCAGGCAGGCATGAGCAACCAAGTCCACAGGGGGCCCCGCTATCCCTGATGAAAAGTCAATAGTTTCTCCAACCATAGTGACTTCACCTCCCTCTTTAGTAGTTAGGGCCACAGGGGGTCCCTCCACCCCTGGGGGAGCAGCAGCAGCACCCTCCGGCTTCACAGTTGAATAGCCAGACCTGCAGGGGGTCCCACCATCCCTGTTGGAGCGGCAATAGCCGCTTCCGGCCTTGACTCAAAGTTCACCTCACCCTCCTGTGTGGAAACCAGGGCTGCGGGAGGTCCCACCATCCCTGGTGAGGCAGCAGTATTGCTCTGCTTGGGAGCCAGGTTTGCAGCAGGGGGTCCCACCATCCCTGGTAGAGCGGCAGAAGCCCCTCTTGGCTTTGCCGCCAAGTTGGCTACACTTTCTCTCGGCTCAGAACCCACGACTGCAGGGGATCCCACCATCCCTGGCTGCACAGTTGTAGCAGCCATGCAGACTTCACCTCCTCCTTCCTTTGCCGGTGGGACCATTCTTCTAGCGGACTGTGTACCCTGCTCGTTGGCCCCCTGCATTCTTACCAGTATGCCCCCCAAAAAGTCCCATTCCCCTTGTCCATGCTTGGCGAGGTCACCCACTAGTTCCCACATCACACGGCAATCCTCCTTAAGGCAGTCCACATGGGTCCTTAGGGTAGACCACCTGCAGCTACTAGTCTTGTCTCTCAAATTTCTTAAACCGGCTAGCCGCAGCATTTTTTCCTCAAAAATAATGCAGGCTTTCTCTATCGAGGTCTTGATTCAAGTTTAACCTGGTTTTCACCTGGCTGTAACTTTGTCCAGTTGCTAATCTCAGCCTGGGTCCTCAGGAAGAGTGCTCCTCCAGGGCCAGGCCCATTCCCTCCACGCCTTTCAGTAAGTCCTCCACCCGGAGATCCAAGCCTGGGCTGGAAGACTCCATCCTTGGGGTAAGCTTCCACTCAGCACCGGTTCTCACAGGAGCTCTTCCGCACACTACCTCTCTCCTTGAAATTGGAGCTGGAGATGTTTTTATTCAAGAAAATTGCTACCAAACATGAACAGAATTGCTAAAATAGCTTTCCAAAAGAAAAACATACTTTGGGCTTAACCACAAAAACGCCCTTTCCACATCTTTAAGTAACCATGCACAGTCCTGCAACGAAAAATTGGGCGTTTTTACAGCCCTTCAGCTCACACACACTGGCCATGGCTCACAGCAATTCAAACTATACTGCACAAAAACTATACCACTTACCTGGGCAACTTCATACTAAAACTCAGACCCGAGGATTCCCCAAGAAGCCAAAGCTTGTCTCAAACCCGTCGGGCCCTCTTCCACAACACTATATACATAAACAAAGACTAAGGCAGAGCACACAAGATGGCTGTAGCCCCATTCCAAAAAGAAAAAGCAAACAAAAACTAAAGGAGGTGCTAGGACAGAAACCCATCACTGCACAAGGGGCAACGCCGGCTCCCTAAGGAGGCTGGAAGGAGAAACCCCTCCATAAACTGGCACTCCTCACTGGTCCGACCCTGCCCCTTTCAAGATCCCTTACCTTCACCAACTCCCTGAAGACATCCCCCACCGCCTCCTGGACACAGGGTTTTGTCCCTAGTAGGCACAAGACACCGGGCGTGCCACGTGTAGTGAAGAACCACTATACTAACTAAATACAGTGAGGATAACTCAAAAACCCTCCTCACTTGGAAGTTGCCATAGACCCTCTCAGAGTAAGACAAGGAGGGGAAGCGGGGATAACCTGCGGCATCCCCCACACCCCTGTGAATCTCCATGTTGAAAGGGCACTGGACCAAAATGTGGTCCATGGTCTCCAGCGCCCCCACATTCCGGACGGGGACAGCCTCTGTCCCCCAGGTTCCTGTACTTGTGATTTGCACGGACATCAAGTCATCCATGAAACGACCTCCATGCAAGATCCCAAAATTTTCCTGGAATTCTTGAAGAATTCAAGAGGGCTAGCCCCCCAAGGACCCTGTCAGGACAGTCTCAAGGCCAGTGGCTTAAAAAAGTCAGAGGACATGACCCTCCGGTACAGCTCATGCCGACCCGAGGACCCAACCTCCAAAGCAGTTATGCGCCACTGCCTCCAATACCTTTTCATGCTTGTGGGATGTAGGATGGGAGGTACCTTTGTGCTCTTCTCAGATCACCTGGCCTTCCCCCCTTCCCATTCACTCAAGAACAGCAATAGCCAGTCCTTACACGACTGTTCCCACAAAGGTTCTGTTTTAGTCATGGACTTAATCATCCAGTGCTTATCTGTTCCTGTCCAAAATTTATGACGCTGGCCAGCTCTTGGAATGTGCGCACATAAAGAAACTCACACTGACACGTTTGGTCTGTGAAAACTTCTCTCTAATTTATTGAAATGAAACCGTGAGCTTATATATGAAAAATGATGCGAACATCACGTGATAACAGCGTAAGCATTATATTAGTCTTTGATTGGTCACTTTACACGAAAACAATCTCCGTCATGGTATAGGTGTGATCTTCTTCAGTCTTATCTTAAAAAGAGAAAAACATTCTTTTGTCTTCCAAATCACACGATGGGAGGGGGTCTGTTCCTGTGAGCAAATATTTCTTAAGCAAGGATTTCTTAAAGTACCACAAAGCCCAGCAGGCAGAAAATATTCACACAACATATGTATTAAAGTATAAAAGTAAATATTTATAAAACTTATAGAAATAGCGTATATATATATATATTCAATAGGAAACGAAATAGGCATTTTACCAAATCCATCACAGTTCGTCCTTAAAAATGGACTGTAAATTATGCTTAACAAAAATTGTAGTGTAAAACACTACTGGATGGATCATGTCCAACCCTCCTGACCTTCTCTGTAGGAACGTGACCTCCCTCTTGATCAGGTTCAGTCTGTTTCCCCACAACAGCAGGAAGAGCAGACCACAGACCCGTGCATAGAGAGTCGTTGACATAAGCCATACGTATGACATAGAGAAACTCAGGCAGCAAGTACGTCTTGATGAGGCTTACCCTTTCCCTCGTTGACAGCTTCCAGCCTTTCCAGGCAGAAACTTTCCAGGTGGCATCCTACAGCCTGTGTTCCCAATTTTGCTTGGTCTAATCCCACCGGTCCAAAAAGGATGCCTAGAACGTTGATTTCCGACTGAGGCCTGGGGAAAATGTCCGAGGAGAAATTCCTCACCCTGCCTCCCCATCCAGAAAACTTTGCTCTTGTCCCAGTTCACAAGTGAACCAGACACCTCAGAGTAGTCCCCGATCTGTGTTTCCACGAACTGGGCCTCCTCCCCACTGGACACCACTACCGAGACGTCGTCTGCGTACGCCACCACCCTCACTGCTGACTCCGGGCCAGTACAGGGGGCCACCGAAACCCCCCTCAGACAATCAGTCGAGCCTTCAGACAAAGGGATCGACCACAAAGACATACAGAAGGGGGCTCAAATGATACCCCTGCCTGACACCAGAACCTACAGCAAAGGAGGGGCTCACCAAGCCATTAACAAGAGGGAAGTTTACCGCCTCTCTGTACAATACTCAAAGCCAATCGACAAACCTCCCCGGCAGGCCGTACCTCCCCAGAAGAAGCCAGAGGTACTCTTGGCTCACCCTGTCAAAAGCCTTAGCCTGGTCCAATGCCAACAGGTACTGTCCACATCCACAAGCCCTGCACCTTTCCACGGCCTCCCAGGAAGGAGAGGACAGCACTAAAGGTGCTACGGCCAGGAATTGCGCAGTTCTGTCTTGCAGACAGCAGCCTGCCAGCCACAGCTGACAGACGCAGAAAAAGGATCTTTGCCCTTCTCAACACAGACAGGAAGCTGCTGGCTATCGGGCGCCAGTTCTCCACCACAGACGGATCATTTCCCTTTGACAGCAGAATCATGGCAGACCTTCTCATCGAGGGAGGTAACAGGCCCTTGGCCAAACTTTCGTTAAACACCCATCAGATGAGGAGCCAACAGACTCTTAAAGGTTTTATAGAACTCTGCTGTAAGCCCATCAGGCTCAGGGAACTTTTTAGGCGACAGTCGATGGCCTGCTCTACTTCACCCACTGAAATTTCTGCTGTCAGAGAGCCAGGAAATGCAGACCCCACCGGCAGTGGGGTCCCGTCAAGGAAGATCCTGACCACCTTCATGTCCAAAGGCTTCCACTTCAGGATGTCTGAAAAATGGTCCCTGACGCCCAGGATTCCCGATCTGGACCAGACCAGGATCCCTGAAGCGTCCTTCAGGCCATGTACAACCTTCGAACCCATCGCTTCAACACAGCTCCTGTAGGGATCCGGGGAGCAATACTTCCCATAATCCCTCTCAAGAACCAGGGAAGCGAGGCAGTCATACTGATACTCCTTCAGCTGAAGCTTCAGACTGGATATCTGCTCCCGAGGGCCCCCAGAAGAGACCAGGAGGTCCAGCCTCCTTCGCAACTTCATGTAGGCCCGGTACTTTGAGACTGCCCTGTACCTAGAGACCCCTCGGAAAAAGCCTTCCGACCTCTTCTTCATCGCATCCCACCACTCAAGGCGAGAGCAGCCGCTCTCAAGGAGCAAGGCCTGTTCCGAGTAGAAGGTCTCATAGGCCTCCCTTTCATCAGGGTCCTCTAGTAGCGTCCCATTGAGATGCCACAAACCCCGCCCATTCTGAGGAGTCTCGGCAACATTCAGGGTTATGGATACCAAACAGTGGTTGGAGAACTCTACCACCTGCAGCTCAGGGCCTGCAGAGACAGAGCTCCCCTTCAAAAAAAAAAACCTATCTAACCTACTCCTGCAACTAACTCGGGCATATGTGTAACCTGTGTGGTTGGGAAAATGGCAAACATGCACATCCACCAACCCGGCCTCCCTCACTACACTATTCAAAAAGATGCTATCATATCCCCGGGGGCCTCCAGCACCTGCCCTGTCTTTAGGCCTAGTAACGGTGTTAAAATCACCGCCGAAGATCACCTGCTGGGAAGTGAAAAGATAGGGCTTGCCATAAGGAGGCCCTTCCTCGCCCACTTGGACTGAGGATCATAAAAATTAATGAGATGAAGGAAGCCCCTCACGACAGCATCCACTACCATACATCTACCAACTTCCACCTCAATTACTCGTTGACAGGCCACCGGACCGGTCTTAAAAAGGACCACAACTCCACTGCAGGGCTCGGCCGCAAGAGACCAGAGGGAGAGTCGACACCGCCACACACTCTTTGCTAGGGGCATCTCTGCCACAGATGCCAGCCAGGTCTCTTGCAAAAACAAAATGTCAGCTTCAACACGGCTGAGAAAATCAAAGGCCATATAACGAGCCGCCGTAGATCGAATGCTTGCGACATTAATGGTCGCAAGCCGAATTGGAGCGGGTACCGCCATCCTTAATAATTGAAGTGGTGTGCCTTTACCTTACTGCATGTAGGTCAGGTCCTCCTCCGACTCTGAACAAGACAGGATGTCATACTTATTGGAAAGGGGCAAGGCACCCACACCTGCCCCCTCTCTCGGAGGGGAAACCCCTACCACTTTTTTTTTTTTTTTTTTTTTTTTTTGTGTTGAGGGACTTTTCCTCTTTCCTTTTTAGTCTCCCACTCTACACTCCCCACTACCACCTCCCCCACGCTTTTACAACCTGAGGGACTACTGGTGGTACCAAAGGGCCTACCCCTGGGACGCTTATAAGCCCCCTGGCTGGGGTCCCGACCCTTTGGACGTACCAACACCTGCTCGGGGACCCCCCTGGGGTCTCGCTAAAGGCCTGGGCGCCGTGCTGGCCGTAAGTGATCCAATCTTACCTGTGCTCCTGCCACTTTGGCAAAAGTTCTACCCTCTAAGTGCCGACAGCACACTGGCCTCCTGTGATATCCCCAATATTTTGGGGGGCTCCACCACCCCTACACCAAGCACTTCAGCAGACCCCTGGCTGGGCACTGACCCCTGGCTGGGCGCTGACACCTGGGTGGGCATGCACACCTCCACTCCCTTTACCTCCGCCCTCCTCTTTGCTCTGTGGTGGTTTATGTAAGGATTTATTCTACTTATAAAGGGCGTGTCCCTTTCCCTTAGATGAAATATTACAGTGCCTCCAGCCGTTAAAATACGGCAAATATTTAGTGAACTAATAATTTGGACACCTTGATAATTTGATCACCACTTATTAATATACCTTGAATCCTTTTAGCCAGTATGATTTCGTACCATACACACAAAATTTGCCTTATAATAGATATAAAAATGTATTTATGTACAAAAATTATATAAATATATATTAACACAAAACGCAAAAGACTGGTGATGAATGAATACTGGTACACACGATCAAAGATATACTATACCAATATCATACACGATACAATATTTCTAAATAATGAAAAACAAGATAACAATTTTTCTAGATAATGATTACACTGTTCAACAAATTTTTATTTTTTGCCAGTTTTGGAAACAAAAGGATCCATTTCTTAATGAATTTCACATTCTGAGTTCAAATATAACAATGAAATTTGTCAATTGGCTCTAGTTTTTCTGTAAACGGAAAGTTTTCTACTATAGGCGTAATGACTACATAATGCACAATAATTATATAGATAGATGTCTTTCCACAAATATAAAGCAAGTGATATGACTACATAACAAAGCCTAAATGGCAGAATATATTGCATAGGATTACCAAGAAAAATTATAGCCATAAGCTAAGTTGAATCATTTTAATACTTAGGATTCTCACTAGTTTTGTCTTCAGTTTGTGTCGGTTTTGCTTCTCTTGGCTTTTCTCTTGTATTCGAGGAAAGGGCTATCTCTTACAACTGCACGTGACTACACGCTTCAGGTTCTTCCTCACTTGACTCAACCACGAAGGATTCTGGTGCTTTAGGAATTGGTAGCCCCTCTCCATGAGGAACTGGACGTATTGCCGATGGAATATTTGGATAGTGCACAGATAACTTTTTCTTCTTATTTAGCCCTTTTACAATTGGAGGCACCATACAAAAGTAACAATTACTAACATGATCTGTTGGCTCTCTCCGAATCATTGGCACAGCGAAAGGCATAGATGCCTTTTTTCCATTCAACCATTGCTCCAGTGCCGTCCCACAAGAATTGCAGCATATATGTGGTGCCCAGCTCTTGTCCTGGTCTCCTATCTTGCAGCCAAAATACAAGTTGTAGGCTTTCTTAATCATTCCTGTTATCCTCCTTTTTTGTGAGATAAAAGTTATTTCATCGCAGATATAGCAGAAATTATCTGCTTTATTCACACAAGTTCGAGGCATTACTGAGTAGCCTATATAAGCATAAAACCAAATGTAAAGACGAACTCCAATCAGCTACAGATACTGCAGCTTTTATGCAGGGAAGTGATGCAATTAAAGGCTAATATTGCATCATCTCAGTATACATGACATTTTCTATTGGTCACCAGTATCAATTGCACAATATGCAGCTGAAGTTGCATCATAATTTTGAATGGCTTACGTCATTAGATGGGTGAATATATCATGGAAACTAGAGCCAATCAACATTTTTTAGGGTCATTTTCGTTTTCAGCACCCCAAAATTATGTAAGATTAGCTAATTTTATGCCCAAAACTTTTTACCTGTTGAACAGTGTTATTAAAAATTAAATTTAGTAATAACGAATAATTTAGAGTATCTCAGAGGTTATTTTCTCACATCACGTGGCCATAGGAATGGGAGAAGATATTCCCTGATAAATTATACTCTAATTACTAATATTTAATAATTTATGAAATATGAAAAATTTGTAATATGACACCAACAATATCTAACAGTAATACGGGATCTCTCTCTCTCTCTCTCTCTCTCTCTCTCTCTCTCTCGCTCTCTCTCTCTCTCTCTCTCGCTCTCTCTCTCTCTCTCTCTCTCTCTCTCTCTCGCTCTCTCTCTCTCGCTCTCTCTCAACACCCAGTACAGTTGTTATCACTCTAAGGTAATTTTTATCACTCTAAACAACAGAGGAAATATACAATACAAAATTAAATGGACAGTCTCACCACACCCAGAACTTGGACTATGACACCTTCCCAGTGGGTTTAGCTGGCAATGGAACGCCTTCAGAATGATGGCCACAGGGACAAGTGATGGATATGTAGTATAGTAGAGATTCAGAGGTTTAGTAGAAAGTTTAAAAAGTTTGAAAGGATGAAAGAGGGGTTATTCAGCAGGGATGGATTTCAGCCTCTTCAGATGTCTTCAGCTTCCTCCGTCAGTTCTCAGTGAGGGTTTTTTTTAGTGAGTTTTTCTCCAGCTTTTTTTTTTTTTTTTTAAATGAGGTGCATGGCTTTTTATACCATCTAAACTATTGTTCTAAGAGACCCTCCCAACAGGCTTTTGATTGGCCGGTCGAGAAGTGTATGTACCTAAGCTATCTCTCACCTGTCCTCCAGATGGCAGTCATGTACCATAGAACAATTTGAGTATTGATGATGACTCACACCTCGGGTGGAATTCAAGGTGATTTCAGGTATTAAATATACGTCTCATCCAGATATATATTTGATTCTACCTATAATGTTGTGGATAGGACTATAGAAGATATATGTATATTCACTTATTCATTTCCCTGAGATACAAACTTGTGTGAAAGCATTTGTTTCCTGATACAACATACAACTGATGCTAATTCACAATATATCTTTCTTTTCATCATTTCATACTCAATTTAGTGGTATACCATCCTCAACTTTGCTGAATATATTTTTGTGTGTGAAACATACTCTTTATAACATCCCATTGATAATATGCTTTTTGATAATATCTCTGTGGGTAGATATATCCAGTTCTTAGCCTTATATGTCCTAAGTTTAACCTTTTTGTTTTAGAGCAAAAATTCCCATGAGGAGGAACCTCTGTTTACCTGTCCACTGTGTAGGAGTTGGGGTGTCCATTGTGTAGGAGTTGGGGTGTCCATTGTGTAGGAGTTGGGGTGTCCATTGTGTAGGAGTTGGGGTGTCCATTGTGTAGGAGTTGGGGTGTCCATTGTGTAGGAGTTGGGGTGTCCATTGTGTAGGAGTTGGGGTAAACAACCAGATATACTTGTAACCTTAGTGGATAATAGTATATTGTGACAGTTCCAGAAGTTTGTTTGTTCATCACACTCTCCAAGGTTCTGGGTAAACCTTCAGCCAGTTAGGTTTCCGTCTCATCATTGTCTTTTGGTTAGGTGTGATGACTCAATGTTTAGAGGTCTAACGTCTTATTTGACTGTCTGATTAACTTTTGTATATGCATTTTCCCCGACCTCAATATACAAACAGTATTTGTTGATATATGTATCTTTTAGTTAGTCTCATAGTCGCCAATTTAAACCTCAGAATTGTCGGTCTTAGGCCACCTGTGGATAGTCAAACAGTCTATTGTCTCTGGGAAAAGTTCCCTTCACCCATTATTTGCATGTCTTCACTTGAGGGTCCTTTGAATTTCAACCAAGAAAAGTTAACCCTTAACAGATGGCTAGGCTGGTTTGCTGTCAGAATGAAGTTATGTTTTTGATAAATCTCAAAAGGCACTACAGCTCGCACACTGCCCAAAGGGTCCGCCAGTTCAGATAGGACCCCTACGCTATCTATAAGGGCCCCCCACTCAGCAGGCCACCCGGTGGCAGGCACCTCATCCATTGGGACCACCACTACTGCCTCCTGCTGGGTTTCCTCCAGCTGCCTAATAGCTAAAGCTGGGCAATCTAACTGCAGGGGCCCCATAGCACAATCCCCCCCCCCCCTCCACCTTTCACCTGAGCCCTAGGCTGGCTTTCATTACCGTCCTTAGTGGCCACAACTGTCACCCCAGTGTCCATGGCTGCCGCTGCTGTAGCGTACACTGGCGCCCCCTCAGCCGTGGTCCCACTGGTGCCCTCTGGCTGTGCCACACCACTTGCAACGTCCATGTCCACTACTGTACCTTGTGAAAAATCAATAGCATTTACATCAGTAATAGCGGCTACGGACACCATGTTTGGCCCTACCAGGCCGCCCTCCACTTCCGGGGCTGCGGCAGGCTCTGCCCCCTGTGCCACCCGGAAATGACGCAGGACGCCATCCACGGACCTGGCGGGTGCCATCTTGGCCTCTGATAAAGTAATTCCTGCCGCCTTTACACACACAGCCCCTGAACTCCCCAGCTCTCACCGCTGGGGAGGACGGGGAGATGGCAGCATGAGCCACCATTTTGCATGGCTTGTCCTGTACCCTCATTTGAGCCACCAGATCCCCCTGGGGCGGAGACAGTGATGGGGCCACAACACCCGGGACCACCTTTGATAAGCATTTTTCCTTTGGGACTCCAGTATCCACTGACACCCTGGGCAACAAGACCACAGGGGTCCTCACCACCCCTGCTGCTCCCAAGACCGTGTCACCCTTCACCCCCAACAGTCGGGGCTCCCACCACCCCTGCTGAGGAGGGTATGCTACCGGAAACACTGGGCTTCACTAGGATCCCACAGGCAACAGCAGACTGGGTCTTTATTGGCTCTTCCCGGCACACCACCATTTCCACACCTTTGCCACTCTTACTCAATACTTCCTGTTTTGGGGGGACACAGCATACCTTCCCCTCAAGCCCTCTCACCTTAACCCCACTCTTGCCACACAGAGCCACTGGCTTTTTCACCACCTGGACAACCAGGGTCACAGGGGTCCCACCACCCCTGATGGAGCAATTAGTCTCCCCAGGCCCTTCAGCCAGGCAGGTTTCTGGAGCAACCGGGGGGTCCCACCACCCCTGGTGAAGAGGTTCTAACCTCTTCCGGCTTTGCAGCTGGGTTGGTTTCCCTCTTCAGAGTATGGAGCTGCAGGGGGTCCCACCACCCCTGTTGAGGCAGCAGCAGCCACCACCGGCTCTGCAATCGGGCAGGCCAGAGCCTGAGGGTTCCATCACCCAGAGTGGGGTAGTTTTATCCTTTCCTGGCTTTGCAGCCGGGCAAGCGCCCCAAACCCCCCCCCCCCCCATGAACAGCATGGGGTCCCACCATCCCTGGTGAGACATCCGGAGCAACTCCCTCCAGCTTTGCAGCCAGGCATCCTTCTCCTTCCTCCAGTGCTGGGAGCATCCTCCTCACGGACTGGGTCCCCCTCTCATTAGCAGCCTGCATACAGCCCAGGATGCCCTCCAAAAACACACGCTACCCAGGGCCATGCTTAGTGAGGACCCCAACAAGGTCCCACAGTCCCCTGCACTCGTCCTTTAAAATGCCCACATGCATTTTAAATGCTTGCCTCTTGTTACTACTCACTTTATCCCGCAGGTTACGAAGGCCTGTCAAACGCACCATCTTTTCCTCAAAGGTGGAGCAGGCCTTCTCTATCAGGACCTTCACTCTTTCCACTTTGGCTTGCAGTTTTCACCAGGTTGGGCTCTAGGCAAGTTACTTCTCCGCTTGGGTTTTCAGGAACAACTCTTCCTCCAAAGACAGGCATACATCATCCAGGCCCTTTAGCAGGTCTTCCAACCGAGGGTCCAAGCCCGAGCCTGGACTGGAGGACTCCATCCCTGGGGTAAGTTCCAAACCACTCTGGTTCTCTCGAGAGCTATCCCAGCACACAACCTCTCCTTCCACTATTGGAGCTGGAAATTTTTATTTAAAAAAAAATCCTTGCAACCAAAAAAAAACATTATATACAAATTTACAAAAGAATAAATAAAACCATAGCAATAACTGGTACTAAAGCAAACAAATACCATCTTGGGCTAAAGCATAAAAGACCAACTTAAAGCTCATCATAGGGGCCTTCAGACCCAAAGTCCTGGTGAGATAAACAAAATAACGGCCTACTGGCCTGGAATATCATACAAAGTTATAAACAGAGGCCTATAGGCCCTATAAGGCCTAGACAGAAAATCCTACTTATGGTGCCACTATGGCACATACCATCTTAAACGACTAAAATACAACTTATCAAGACAAAACAACTAACTAAGCGATAGAGATCTTCAGATTAAACCCAAATTCAAAACAAGACCAGATCACAAAATCTAAGGGGCGTGAGCCACACAAAGCAAAGGACAGCACCTCACCCAGAGATCAACTGGCCACAAACCCAGGCCTGATGTTCCTCCACGCCTCCATCCAGACCTTAGGCCGCGACCTGTCTTTCTCAAGACCCCAGATCTTCCCAACTGCACCCAGAATGTCGTGCGCCACCATGACAGGAAGGACTTTCTGCCGGAGGGACACCTGACACCGTGCATTCCACTTGAAGTACCGGGTCACTAAGCTAACTAAAAAAAGTGCTCAAATCAAAACCAGTACACCCCATATACCCACTCCGCATAAGACAAGAGGCACAGGAAAGGGATGCCTAGAGCCCTCCCCACCTCTTTGTACACCCCTATATTGAAAGGGCACCAAAGCAAGAAGTGGTCCATAGACTCCACTCCCCCCTCACCCTCACACATTCCGCCCTCGGACAACCACGGTCATCCAAAGAGCGGTACTTCAGGTTCCCTCTCACATATAGTCTGCCGTGGAAAGCAAGCCAGACCTGGTCCCTAAACTTCAAGGGAATACGTTCCATGTTAATCAATTTCAGACCCTCCCGCAGACTATGGACCGGGCAATCCCTCAAGGCCAGTGGTGCATGGAAAGCAGTGGCCACAATCCTCTTCCTGAGACCTCCCAGGAAGGGACCTGACCTCCTCTGCCGTCACACCACCGCCGCCGCAGAATTTTTAGGCTCGGGGCAACGTAACCTGGGAGCTTACCATGCTTAATTATCAGGCTTTTCACTGGCCCACCACTCATCCAACAATTAAAGGATCTAAACAATACCAGAAAAAAACCTACCCAACCAGGCGGCTCCTCACTCAGCATCTTATCAAAATTATGTCTCAGAAACATAACGGAGAAAAAAACCACTGGGTTGACCATCCCTAAGCCACCCTCGCACCTGGAAAGGTAGGTAACGTTCCTCTTCACGAGGTTCAGCCTGTTTCCCCACAACAGCTGGAAGAAACAGCTGTAGACCCTCGTGTAGAGAGATTCTGACAAGAGGCAGACATAGCTAACGTACAAAAGGACTGGAATCAAGTAGGTCTTTATCAAGTCGACCCTTTCCCTCAAGGAGAGCCGCCACCCCTTCCAGCATCTCATCTTAACCTCGGCATCTGATAGCCTGGACTCCCAATTTGACCATCTGTAATCGCCGGGGCGGAATGTGATGTCCAATACCTTGACAGTTGACTGGGGCACTGGGAAGATGTCCGGGAGTGAGAAGTTCTCACCCTCCCCACCCATCCAGAAAACTTCACATTTGTCTTGGTCGATCTTGGAGCCCGAAGCCTCCGCATACTGTTCCATCTCTGAGACCACCACCTGCGCCTCTTCGGCCCCAGAGATTAACACAAACATCGGCATAGGCCACAACCCTCAAGGGCGTGTCACCAGTTGCGCCCACAGACACCCCCGCCAATGCCCCACATCTAGCCTCCTAATGAAGGGGTTGATGGCAAAAGCATATAACAAAGGGCTCAGCGGACACCCCTGGCGCACCCCCGAACCAAACCTGAAAGGCTGCCCAACCATTGACTAGCATGAAGCTCTCCGCCCTTTTTTATACAGGGTTTTTAATCAGCCAATAAACCTCCCTTCCAGGCCATAGCGGTCAAGAAGAGACCAAAGGCGCACATGATCCACTCTATCAAAGGCCTTGGCTTGATCCAGTGTTAGCAAGTACCTCCCACTACCATCAGCTCTGCAACGTTCCAGGACCTCCCGGACAGCTAACACCGCTGAGAGCGTGCTCCTGCCCTGTACATAGCAATGCTGATGCTGTGAAAGCAACACATCTGCCACTGACAAGCGCCAGAAAAGAATCTTGGCCAGGATCTTCCTATCAATATTGAGAAGGCTAATGGGGCACCAATATTCAATAGTTCAAGGGTCCTTCCCTTTTGACAGCAAGATTACTGCTGAAACGCTCATGGGAGGAAGAGAACCCTCAAGACAGCTGTTAAACACTTCCACGAGGCGAGGCACCAAGCTGGTCTTAAATGCCTTAAACTCTGCTGTCAAACCGTCGGCCCAGGTGACTTTTTAATGGCCAGACTAGCAATAGCTTTGACAACCTCTTCAACAGTAATCTTCCCTGTCAAACTCACGGGCAGAACATTATTTTCCAGCCTTGGCGTAGACTCCAGGAAACTTGACATCTTTTGCCTGGTCAAGGTGCTTCTCCCCCAAAATATCTTCAAAAAAGGCCAATTCTGGTAAGGGTCAGGCGAATGGTATTTCCCGTAATCGCTCTCCAGGACCAAGGAGGCATGCCGATCATACTGATGTTTCCTAAGAAGAAGCTTAACCTCTGAGATTGCCCCAGAATCTCCACCCTCAGAGACAAGACTATCAAGTTTCCTCAAACGTTGGAAGGCAACATATTTATCAAACTGCTTTTTCTTACCTAGGGCCTTGAAAAACCTGCCAATCCGCCCCTTGGTGAGCTCCCACCATTCAAACTTACTACCGCAGAACTCCAGGATGGTCTCCTGAGCCTGAAAACAGTCTCACCTCCTCGCAGTCCAGCAGGGAAGAATTCAGCCTCCAGACACCTCTCCCCCTCAGTGGAGTATCTGAAACATTCAAAGACAAAGTAAGCAAAAGGTGGTCAGAAAACGCCACCGCCCGACACTCAGGTTTTTTTTGAAGGAGGACTCTGCCTTCTCAGCACCTATCGATCTTACTCTCACTTCTACCTCGCCTAAAGGTGAAACCCGTGCTGTCTGGGTCACACTTAACCAAGGCATCCACCAGACCTGCCTCCCTGACTATCGCATTTAAAAAACGCAGTCCTATCCCAGCCTGTCATTTGAGCCTTTCCTGTCTTTAGACCTAGTAATGGTGTTGAAATCACCTCCAAAGACAATACGTCGGTGTCATGGATCGTGGCGTCAGACCCCATACCGTCTCACCAAACTCGTGACCGAAGGACTGGCCGGTCCAGACCGCGATGTGACGTGCGTAACAATGCCACACCCAGATACACCCTACACAGCGATTTTCCAGATAATGGATTTTAATCTGTGCCTGCAGCCTGGATGTGCTTGTTACTGGGTCAGGTTAATTATGCAACTGACCCTACACACTGCCACCACTCCTTTTTTGTACAGAGAAAGAGGAAACTCTCTTTATCCAATATACACTATATGGTTGAAAAGTCGTCTGTCCAATATGGTCACCGCAGGCCGATTGGGCAGAGGATTAAACAAACGATGTAGCGTCTCTTTAGAGGCAGGAATTAGTAAATTGCAATTTAAGAGCTTTAGAAACAGTCTAAATCTTTCAGAGAGATTTATTACTAAAAGAGTCAAACAGGTGCAATAAAATATTTGCAGAAAAATATGTACCGTATTTTCCGGCGTATAAGACTGGGTGTATAAGACGACCCCCTACTTTTCCTGCTAAAATGTAGTGCTTGGGCTGTACTCGCCGTATAAGACTACCCCTCTTCCAATGCACACCAGTGGGAGGAATAGTGCCCCATCATTGGTGTCAGTGGGAGGAATAGTGCCCCATCATTTGGTGTCAGTGGGAGGAATAGTGCCCCATCATTGGTGTCAGTGGTAGGAATAGTGCCCCATCATTGGTGTCAGTGGGAGGAATAGTGCCCCATCATTGGTGTCAGTGGGAGGAATAGTGCCCCATCATTGGTGTCAGTGGGAGGAATAGTGCCCCATCATTGGTGTCAGTGGGAGGAATAGTGCCCCATCATTGGTGTCAGTGGGAGGAATAGTGCCCCATCATTGGTGTCAGTGGGAGGAATAGTGCCCCATCATTGGTGTCAGTGGGAGGAATAGTGCCCCATCATTGGTGTCAGTGACGCCAATGATGGGGCACTATTCCTCCCACTGACACCAATTACACTTGCTGACCCTGTTCTAGTATGGTGCTGCTGTAGCCAGCATATGTGGATGCAGCAGCACCTCTACACTGCACACTTACCTGCCACTCCACTCGATTTTGGTGGGGCCACTCGGCTCCGCCCCCTCACCGGTGATTGCCTGCATGTGTGCCTTTCCTGAGCTACAGTTCTGGCGGCCAATCACTGGTGAGGAGGCGGAGCCGAGCATCCTCGCGAACATCCAGTGGCCGAACTGAAGGAGCAGCCGCGCTTCCTGGACTGGATCGTCGTGGGACCGGAGCCAGGTAAGAAACAGCAGCCCCTGCCCACCCCTGTACTTAGTGTCCCTTTCGTTGGAAGGGGGGGGCAGCGGTGGCACCGTGCCGCCCCCCTAAAAAGTATCAGTATGCCGTATACCGGCGTATAAGACGACCCCCAACTTTTGAGAAGATTTTCAAGGGGTAAAAAGTCGTCTTATATGCTGGAATATACGGTAACTGAGAGAGAGATAGATAGATATACACACACACAGAACCATAGCACAGCAAAGAGATAACAGGGAGAAGTTAAAGGGTGAAGTTGCTTGCCATTTAAGTCTTTGATGTAAGCAGATCCAAGTTGCAGAGCGAAAGGGTCTCCCTAGGTGGTATCTTGATGTTAAAAATGGGAGAAGACTTTTACTTAACTTTTTTTAGGCATGCTAGCCTGTGTTTGAAAGTCCCCCAGCAGGGGGGTGGCTCTGAGTAACTGACCAATACTCTGTTTTGGGAGGGATTGTCGGGTGGACTCTGAATTAGAACCCACATCTTTCATAATCCATAATATGAAACATAGGGGAAAAACTGACTTGAGGAATGTTCATTTAATTCTGTCACCTACGCTGCTAGGTTTTGAGGTTAAAATCTTTCAATTCCTGGCAAAAGCTGCCTTATCTCGGTTACGAGGTGAGAAGTGACACATGTTCTCTGGCAGAGCGTCTGTCTCACTTGGGGGCTTTGTAGCTCTGGGCCCCCTGCTGCTCTAGCCTGCAAGTGACACTTTTAACACACATCTGTCACTGCCTCTCAGAAAGGGAGGGGGAAGGAGAATAAATGAATACTTTTAATAAAAGGGGGAATCTGCGTCCTTCTCTGAAAAGCAAGTTTGCTACACCTCCCCTTCAGGTAGTTGCAAGGGAGGGAACTACAAGTTCCCTCCTGACGCAACCGATCTCTGCCCAGAGGTTCACTGTGGATCGACCTGGTACCGCTGCACTGCGGGAGAACTAAGGTCCGTCTGAACAGGAATCTTGTTCCCCCCCAGGAACACTGCTTTGCCGACAAAGTGGGCGGTCACGGGTGGGCAGCAGTCAGCTGTGGCTGTCCGAATACCGTGGCCACTGCCGGGGTACCCACCTGTTAACAGAGCACTTTGGCTGAGGGGTGTCACCTGCTAACATATTAATATGTAGCTTCTGTCACGACCCGCGGTCGCCGCCACCAACAGGCGACAATCGCACAGCCGCGACTAACAGTAATATGTCACGCCCATGGCGTCAGACCCCAGACCTTCTCACCAAACTCGTGACCGAAGGGCCGGCTGATCCAAAACCGCGGTGTGACGCGCGTAACAAGGCCCCACCCAGCTGCACCCTACACAGCGATTGCCCAGCTAATGGACTACAATCGGTGCCTGCAGCCTGAATGCGCTTGTTACTGGGTCGGGTTAGTTACGCAACTAACCCTCTACTGCCACCACCACTTTTGTCGGAGACTGGGAAACTCCCGTTACCAAATATACACTATGATTGAAATATTGATCTATATAGCACGGCCCGCGGACCTGATATACAGAAATATAACCACAGTAGCGTCTCTTCAAAGGCAGGGATTCGTGAATTGCAAGTAAGCGCTTAGAAACAGTTTAACACTTTCAGAAAGAAAGATTTATTACTAAAAGCGTTGGATGCAAAATAAATATGTACAAAGAGATATCACAAAAATATATATATGTATACAAAGACACAGCAAACATAGAATAGCGAGAAAATACAGGGTAAGTTACTTGCCTTGCCTGGTTTTAGCAAATTCAAGTTGTGAGCCGAAAGGTTCTTTGATCTCCCCTTGTTACGATGTTGCTGGGAGATCTCGGTGTGTGTGTGACAGAGTCTCTCTAACTCACTTAAAAGTCTTAAAGGGTCCCTCTCAGGGGAAGGGGGGGCTCTGACTACCCATTTTGGGAGTGGTCATTGGGGAACTCTACACTAAATTACTAGCTCATATCCCGTGATATGAACCATACAGTTGACCTCAGGACTGTGCACTTATTCTGGTCGGTTTGATAATGAGTGGGCTTACATAGTTTTGGGTGATAAAAATGACACCTTTTGCAGACTGGATGGCTCCACTTCTCATGTCTTCCTGGTTGTCCCCCACACCATCTGCCAGAAGATAACCTTTGCCTCACAGGAATGCAGGGGGGATGTGAGGAGTGATTTGAGAAATGCCTCAGATAAACAGAACACGAAAACGAGGGTTGA
This sequence comes from Staurois parvus, assembly GCF_062004578.1. Taxonomy (NCBI): domain Eukaryota; kingdom Metazoa; phylum Chordata; class Amphibia; order Anura; family Ranidae; genus Staurois; species Staurois parvus. The sequence continues at coordinate 675,277 of NW_028319550.1, forward strand.
GGGGGAACTCCGCTCCAATTCTGATGAGCAAGTTTGCCACAGCTTCCTGTCGAGGTAAAGAAGGCAATTCCCCTCTCCCACCTTCTTCCCCAGGCCTAGGACTACATCTGGCCTGAAGGTAGTAGCACATGTGTGCACCGGAACCGGACAGGCAAATTCTGGAACTCTCCTCCCAGTGGGGTCCACAGGTACCTTCATCCAAGATGGACAGTCCTCGTTACCTGCTAGCATCTAGGACACCAGTTTCTCCAGTTTCCTGTCTGCTGGGTCAGTCACAGGTCCAGCTGAGCCGTGATGGTTGCATCCAGGCGTCCTACCGTAGCCAGCGGCACCCATGACTGACGTAACCTGCTTTTTGGCCTGGGGAGCAGACCAGGCCACAACTGCCTCAGTCTCCCTATGCCCAGACCTCTGGGGGGGGGGGGGGGGGGGTCTCTTCCTACTGGTGTGTTCCAAAACTGAACCACTGACCTGCTCCTCTGACAGTTACCCTTCTCGACAGTTGGGACGTAAAAAGGGTTTTATCCTTTTTTGAAGAGGCACTTCCTGTCTCACTTAGTCTGAGGCCCATAGATGTTTATTAGCCACAACTCCTGCCCCCTCAAAAGGACGTCCATGACCAGACATCTTCCAATCTCCACCTCAATTACCCGCCGGCGCGTTACCATGCCGTTAAAAAGCACGCAACTCTAATGTAAGGCTTGGTGTCAGGAATGGACTCGGCACTGGTGGTGGGACTCACCTGCCGTGTGGGCTGCAGTACCAGGGCTGACCAGCGGGTGCTCTCAGCAGCTAGAAGCTCACTTCTGCAGTCAGCCAACACCTGGGGCTGATTGCAGGAGGTGTATTTAAGGAATGACCAGGCCTGTGATCTGTGCCTTGGTGTAAATGTTTCCCATGAGCCCCTGTACCTGCATCCTGTGTTCCTGCCTCGTTGCCGACCCTGCTTTGATCCTGACGTCTGCTGACTTCTCCTGTTTGATCCCTGGCCATCCTTCTGCCTGATCCCCTGTACCGTGCTGCCCGTGAGTTACTGAATCCGGCTTGTGACCCTGACTATTCTCTGCCTGCTCCTCTGTTACCTTGCTGGCCGCGCGTTGCTGACCTGGCCTGCCTGACTATGCCTGACGCTTACTTCACCCGGCGATCCATCCCGCACGGATCACCTCAAGTCTGCCTGCCTCTTCCCATCAGACTCCGTTCCTGCACTCCCCTGCCAGTACTCTCTACCACAGCCGGACGCACTCAGGGGTCGCGACCTGGTTCCAGTCTGCACCAAGTACATCCCCACCATCAGGGGCCCTGGTGAATAGCAGGCTGGGACTTAGACCCTGCACCCTGAGGAAATCCGTGCTGTGGGCTGCTAGAGACACTGCCAGGTGGCACCTGCCAGTACCTTCCGGCCTGCCTGACCATTTCACCTCTCCAGCCTGACTACGCCTGTGTTCTTGAAGCCTGCTACTTCCCTGTGTCAGTCCACACATTTCTGGTCATACACGGATCCCTAACACTTGGCCCCAAGAGACCAGTATGAGGGCCCACACCTCCACTCCCGCCTGGCCAGATGGACATCAGCCAAGCTGGACAACCTGGTCTCCTGCAAAAACAAAACATCAGCATCAATACCCCTGAGCAAAAATAAGGCTGTTTCTCTAGCACATACAGACTTCAGGCTGGCAACATTAATGGTTGCCACCTTTATCGGAGTGGAAACTGCCATTAAGATAATTGAGTAAGGAGTTTCTTAGCCTTTCGCTTAGCCTTCTTGGCAGGGTCCGTTTCCCTCTTCAAGGACCCCCCCCCCCCGCCTCCTCATCCTCCATCGGGGAAACAGGGTCACTAGAGACCTCACCCTCCTCCCCGGATAGAGCCCCAAACTTATTATCTAGGGGCAGATCCTCCACCTCCAGGGAGGAAACCGACCCTGCAGAAGAAAGAACCTGCCTGTTCTTCCCACCGACCACTCCCCCTCCCCTTGGGCACCACCTTGCCCAGACTGGGCATCCTGGGGACCACTCTTCCTAAGGGCCCTACCCCGCCGAAGAGGGAGAAAAACTGGAGTAGCAAGCACAGAAGACCCTGGCCTAACTTCTACCACCCCCGCCCCCCTGGCGGCCTCCTCCAAACTCCTTCCCCTTCCTCGGGGCAGAAACTGGCTCAGCAGGAAAACCACAAACAGACTGGACTACAGAAGACCGAACCTGGGGGATGACACAGAGAGAGCTACCGGACCCACCCCCTCTTCCACAGGAGCTGCTGCAGCGGCCGAGCTGGCCCTTTCTGCAGCAAGTGCTGCCTCCTCTGCTTCTATCCTATCCAGCTCTGCCTCCAACTCCCCCTCAGGAAGGTTATGCAGAGCCTCAGGACATTGGCTGCAGGCATGGCCTAAGACTCCACACAGGTTGTAACGAATTTCGTTGCAATCCCTGGCCAGATGTCCAATCTCCTGGCACAGGGAGTGTCTGATCACTGGACAGGTGGCAGCAAAGTGCCCCTTGCTGTCAGGATGGCACACCCGGGGTTGTCCAGGATAAAAAATAATCAGACAATCCCTGCCCAGGAATGCAGATGAAGGGATGTGCTGCAGCACATTACCCACCACCTTCAGGCGCACAGTAGCTGTCCACCCCCCCCTCCCCAACCAGACAACTATGTCCGAGGCTGGCACAGATTCGTTCCATACCAAGATGGTAACTTTTTTGATGGTGTTCTGCCTCGAGATTAACTTGGGGGACAGACCAACCCATTCGGGGCTCCTCACATATATGTCCTCATATTTTTGCCAGAACAGGTCTAGCTGTTCTGGCCTTATCAATGACACGTCTTATTCCCTGGTCCCCACCAGGGCAATGAACGCGTATATGTCCGTGGCCTTGAAGCCCATCTCCAGGACCCGGTCTATGACCTCCCAGTGACTCAGAGGGGGGCCCTCCCCGGTCCACTTGAGTTGGATGACATTCCGCCGAACCGCAAAGGTTGGCAGATTCCCTGCCTGTGCCTGGAGAGGCCTAGCTGACTCCTGCCCACCTCTCACAGCAGCCGAATAACTAAGAGCTGGCCTAGCTACCGGGGGACCCAATGCAGTGGCACCAGACACCAAGGGACCCGCGACCGGAAGTGCCAGACTCGAGGGGACAGATCCTGGCACAGAAAAGCACTGAAGCTGGGGACCCACGCTAACCAGGGGAGGACCTGACTTAGCCTTCCCCGCAGGGACCTCGGAATCCACAGGGGGACCTGGAGGGACAGGTGACACACCGGGGACAACCTCAACCCCAGGAGGGGCGGGCCCAGATGGAAGCACGGCCAGAGGAGCAAGGGGAACGGAAGCACTCGCCTGCGGGAGGGACCTGCACACCGGGCATGCCTATTAATACCATACCCTCTCCAGAGTCCTTGCCACTCAGCAAGGCAGAGTCCTGCACACCATCCTCGGGCAAGCGGTTCCCCCGCCTTCACCGGTAGCTCATTCTCTGGGATCCGTTGCAGCTTCACATAGGCCGCCTGCTCTCTCAGTACCGGCTTGGCAGGGACCGTGTCATCCATTTCCTCTTCCGAGTCTTCCGACGTGAACCGGAAGTGGTCTGAGTGTAGTCCTGCCTCCACTTCCACCGAGAATCGGAGCATTCCGGCCGACTCCGCCTTCTCCACGCGGGAACCCCAATCGACAAACTGCTGACCAGGGAGAGGTACTCCTGACTTCCCGCGCAAACAGCGTCTCCCTCAACAAGAGGTGCCATCTTTGCTGGTGATTCAGCGGGCTCAGCCTGCTCCTGCTCACCTCCCTTCGCCACTGAAGCATCTGAAGAATCCTCCATCGAAGAGACCTCCTCCACCGGGCCTCTAGCTACTTCAACACTCTTAGTCCTGGCGGCTCTGAACCGGGCATCGTTCAGATACCGCTCCTTCAGCATCCCACTGTTCTTTTTAAGCGCAGCCACGTATTTGCCCTGAAGGGCCACTATTGGAGCTGGAAATTTTGTTCTTAAAGAATCTCACATCCAGCAAGCATATTTTCTTACAAAAGTACAAAGAATAAATAAGAACCTGGTTATCAACATGCTACAACATGCGTTCTTCTAAAAAAATAACACTTCTTATGAAGGAAACAACAAAAGGCCCTTCCGGCCTAAACTGAACACACAACCTTTACGGCTGCCCGAAAAGGACAACACTACTTAAACACATGTATGACATGCATTACAAACATTTCTGGACTTTAAGGAATGCAGGTCTTCTGGTCCACGCAGCCTTTCTTCAAGAATCCATCTGAATAAATCTAATGGGGTGGATAAGGAAGAATCTAGGAAAGCTACCCACACCCAGAGATCAACTGGCAGCAGTTGAAGGCCTGATATTCCTCCACGCATTTATCCAGACCTCCCTTCACCACCTGTCTTTTCTCAAGACCCCAAATTTTCCCCACCTCACCAAGGATGTCATCCACCACCACCGGGACTGGAAGGACTTTTTGCCGAATGGACACCTGACACTGTGCATGGCATGTGAAATACCGGACAACTAAGCTAACTAGATAAAGGGTGTCCAACTCAAAGTCCCGCCGATCTTGCAATGCCCCATATACCCACTCTGCATAAGTCATGCAGTGCAGGAAAGGACCACCCAAACCCCCCCCCCCCAACCTCTTTGTAGACTTCAAAATTGAAGGGACACTGAAGCAGGAAGTGGTCCACAGTCTCCACTTCACCCCGACACTCTGCTCTCGGACCACTACGGTCATCCAAAGAGCGGTACTTCAAGTTTCCCCTCACGTAAAGTCTGCCATGGAAGCCGAGCCAAGCCTGGCCCCTAAACTTGAAGGGTATCCGTTCCAAGTTTAATAAACGTAGTCCCTCCGGCATGGTATGGCCTTGGCAATCCCTCAAGGCCAGCGGGGCATAACAGACAGCAGACACAATCCCCTCATCCAGGAGTTTCCTAGGGAGGGACTTAATGTCCTCCGTCGTCACACTCCACCGTTTAAGCATTTTCAGGCACGGGGCAACATAAGTCGGGAGCTCACCATGCTTAACCCTCAGGCTTTTCACATGCCCGCCACTCTCCCAGCAACTCAGAAAAGGCCTAAACCAGTTCCGGAAGAGAATTACCCATGTAGGAGGCCTCTCTGCCAGCATATTACCAAAATTGTGTTTCAAGAACACCAGAGAAAAGAAAACTATTGGGTTAACCATGCCTAAGCCACCCTTCCTCCTGGATAGATTAGTCACATCCCGCTTCACAAGGTTCAGCCTGCTTCCCCATAACAGCTGGAAAAAACAGCTGTAGATCCTTGTGTGGAGAGACTGGCAAGATGCAGACTGTACTGACATACAAGAAAATAGGGATCAGGTCAACCCTTTCCCTTAAGAGCCGCCACCCCTTCCAGCACTTCACCTTAACCCCTGGCATTGGTCAGCCTGGCCTCCCAATTTGACTTGCCATAATCGGTGGGGCCAAATTCAATGCCTAACACTTGAACGGACTGTTGAGGCACTGGGAAAATGTCCGGGAGCAAAAAGCACTCGCCTTCCACACCTAACCAGAGGACTTCAGACTTGTCCTGATTGACCTTGGACCCCGACTCCTTGGAGTACTGTTCTATCTCTGAAACCACCACCTGCACCTCACCAGTCCCAGAGACCAAAACAGACACGTCGTCCGCGTAGGCGATGACCCTCGGGCGGTTCACCGGCCTCACCCACTGGCACCCTACACAACGCCCCAGTCTAACCTTCTTATGAAAGGGTCAACTGCAAAGACTTAGAGCAGAGGGCTCAGCGGGCATCCCTGGCGCACCCCAGAACCAACCTGAAAGGGCTGCCCAATCCAACCATTCTCCAGCATGAAGCTCTCCGCCTCTCTGTACAAAGTCTTAAGCCAGCCAATAAACCCCTGCTCCAGGCTGTACCTGTCAAGGAGATACCAAAGGTGCTCATGACTCACCCGGTCAAAGGCCTTAGCCTGATCCAATGTCAGCAAATATCTTTCCAAGCCATCTGCCTTGCACCGCTCCAGGGACTCCCAGACAGCTAACACCGATGTAAAAGTACTCCTACCCTGGACCGAACAATGCTGATGACCCGAAAGCAACTCGTCTGCAACTGACGCCAGGCGCAAAAAAAGAATCTTAGCCAGAATCTTTCTATCAACATTGAGAAGACTGATGGGGCACCAGTTCTCAATCATTGAAGGATCCTTACCTTTTGACAGTAAGATAACAGCGGACATCCTCATGGAGAGAGAGAGCGAGCCCTCTCGCAGACAGCAATTAAAAACCCCCGCAAGATAAGGTGTCAAGCTAGTCTTTAAAAGTTTTATAAAATTCGGCTGTCAAACCATCTGGCCCAGGAGTCTTTAGTTGCCAGACTGTCTATGGCTTTGAGCACCTCTGCCTCTGTTATCTCATCGGTCAAATTTGGAAGCGGGACATCTCTCCCCAGACCTGGTGTAGAGTCCAGAAAACTTCACATCCTCGCACGGTTGAGATGTTTCTTCCCCAGAAGGTACCTATAGAAGGACCTCGAGACCTCCAGAATCCCTGACCTGGATTTAATCAGGGAACCCGTACTATCTCTGAGGCCTAAGACAGTCTTAACTGCTACTCCTTGTTTGCAATTCTGGAAAGGGTCAGGCGAGTGGTATTTCCCATAATCCCTCTCCAGAACCAAAGAGGCGTGCCAGTCATATTGATATTTCCTGAGAAGAAGTTTCACCTCAGATCGCCCCAGGATCCCCTTTATTCGAAACGAGGCGGTCAAGCTTCCTCCACAGTCGCTGGTAGGCAACATATCTATCAAGTTGTACTTTCTTACCTATGGCCCTGAAAAACCCGCTGACTCGCTTTTTTTAGTTACTGCTGCAGAAATCCAGGAGAGTCACTTGAGCCTGGAAAAATTCCTCAAAGGATTCTCGCATTCTCTTCCTCCAGCAAGGCCGAATTCATCTTCCAGATGCCCCTTCCTTTCAGCGGCGTATCTGAAACATTCAAGACCACAGATGGCATAAGGTGATCGGAAAACTCAACCGCCGACACACAGGTGCCGAGAAGGCAGAGTCCTCCTTCAAAAAAAACCTATCTATTCTGCTCACGCTTACCTCTCCTATATGTGAAGCTCTTGTCGCCTGGGTCACACTTAACCAGTGCATCCACCAGGCCTGCATCTCTAACTATCGCATTAAGAAAGACGCTATCGTAGACCAGCCTGTCAGTGGAGCCTTTTCTGTCCATGGGCCTAGTGACTGTGTTGAAATCCCCTCCAAAGACAACTTGCCGGGCCGTAAAAAGGAAAGGCTTGATCTTTGTGAAGAGGTATTGCCTATCCCACTTAGACTGTGGGACATATATATTAAATGCAGGTCTTGACCCCTCACAGAGACATCCAAGACCATGCACCTTTTGATCTCTTCCTCGATAACCCGCCGACACGTTACCATGCCAGTAAAAAGGACTGCAACCCCACTGTAAGGCTCGGCCGCAAGAGACCAGAAGGAGGGACCGCGCCTCCACTCCCTCTTTGCCAGGGGTACATCAGCGAGGCTTTCCAGCCTGGTCTCCTGCAAAAACAAAATATCAGCATCAATCTCACTGAGCAAAAATAAAGCCGTATTATGAGCACTCAGATTTTAAGCTGGCAACATTAATGGTTGCCACTTTTACTGGGGCGGGAACTGCCATCAAGGTAGTTGTTCCTTAACCAGACACTTTCCTTCTCAGGAGGCTGCCCCCGAGAATCCTCAACTCTAGCCTCCCCTTCCTCCATCCGATCCAGGGACTCAACAATGCCATCCCCCGGGTCACACAGGGACCCAAACTTGTTTTCTAGTGGAACCTCATCAGAGGAAAGGGAGGACTCTGAGGACACCGTTGGCAAGACTGTCTTGTTCCCCCTCTTCCCTCCAACAAGGGACCACCCCGTTTCCTCAGAAGAAAGGGACCCACCACCCGCCTCCAAACCACATGATGCAGCATCCCTCCCGCTACTTTTTGGAAACACCTTACTCCCCTCTACCCGATAAGGTCCAGGCTTCTCGGACTTCGGGGGGGGGCACCCATTCTCCCACCTGATTCTGCTCCGCGGGCGGCCTCTGCCAGTTGGCTAGGTTTGATGGGTACCAGGCAGACCCGAGTAACTAATTTGGATTTCTTAGCCGGTTGGGGGGCTGACACCCCACCGGACGACTGACCTGACACAGAAGGGGACTAACAGACGCAGACTCAGGTGTAACAGACACAGGGTTAGACACAGACAAAGCCACAACAGGTTCAGACACAGAAGGTGCCACAGACTGAAGGGAGGGCGAAGCAACAGAAGCAGGCGCTTCTGGGGGGGGCACAGGGTCAGACTGGACTAGAACTAGGCTCACCACGGACAGGATCCACATCAGTCATCCGAGAGCTCCATGTCCATCCTGAAGAATTCCTCTAAAAGGTCAGACTGATTGTATAACGCTTCAGGACATTGACTGTATGGGTGCCCCAGTTGGCTGCACAAATTGCAACGTATGATATTACAATGCCTTGCCTGGTGGCCCATACCCTGACAGGTACACTTCTGGACCAGGCAGGATGAGAAGTGGCCCTTATCCCCACACCTGTGGCAGAGCTTTGGTTGCCCTTGGTAGAAGACCAAAATGCGGTCACGACCAATGAAGGCCGAGGAGGGGGCATGTTGGACAACATTGTCCCACACCTTAAGCTTCACCTGAGCAATCCATCCCCCGGTCCAAATGCCCTTACCATCCAACAACTTTCTAAGAGATCCTAGCACCTCCCCATATCTCCTAAGCCAAACTGTGAGATCAGCAGCAGGGATGGACTCATTCCTTACTAGAATAGTGTTTTTTCACTAGGGGCTGCCTGGAAATCACCCGGGGGCTCAAACCCTCCCTCTCTTTGGATGACTTGTACTGCCCATCATATCTCTCCCAGAAGAGATACAAACTCTCAGCCCGAACAAAGGACAGATCATACTCTGGTGACCCCACCGGATTGATCAGGGCAAATATTTCCTCCACCCTAAAAGACATGGCCGGGATCCTATCCGCCACAAAATCCCTCGCCGGGGGGGAACCAGAGCCCACCCATCGCAGCTGAACAACATTTCTCCTGGCGAAGGACCCACCCCCTTGTGGCCTAGAAATATACTGGGGCTGCTGACTTGTGCCCTGACTCCCCAGACCGCTCGCTGCTGCTGCATAACTCAGCACAGGTCTTGCACCACCAGAAACCGCTCCAGCATAAGAGACTGTTCTAACACCAGAAACCCCTCCCCCACTACTCCCAGGAGTGCCTGAAACCCCATCCGGGCCTGGCACATTACCCACTGGACCATCCGCTGGGTCAGGGTTGCTCACGCCAGCTACCAAGCTGGCCTGTATCGGAGGCACACATACATTAGCAGAGGCATCATCCTTATGCTTACAGACCCAACACTTCCCTTTGCGGGGTTCTTACACTCCACAGTCTCGACAGTTCCTGCAGACCGGACGTAGCTACCGCATCCTGTTCAGGGTCAACCCCAGCTACTCTGGCTAACCCATTAGCCACAGTGGGAGTTTGCTCGACAGTGCCACCTGCCGAACCACAAAGAATAAACTTCATCCTTTCTTTAACCCTTTGGTTTCCTTTTTTCATTGATATCTTGTCATCTTCATCTCCTTCCTCACAAGATGTGTCACCAGAAAAAATAAAATTTTTCCCCAGTGGGGACTCCAGCTCCCGGATGGCCTCCAGCTCCCGGCCTCCCCTCTGATGTGCTGGAGCACGAAAGGCCTTAGGAGGAGCCAGCAGAGCGTGACATCTTAGCCGCCCAGAGCCACGAGGAGGCCCGGCGGCCATATTACTTTTGGTCAGTCACACTATATATTTTTATCATTCAGTGTTTCTGCCCTGTTTTACTATTACTAATTTTGGAATAAATGTTCTTGATTTTACTTTACTACACTATGAGGAGCTAACAATTTTTAGGACACCTTACCTTTTTTGGCCACCGGAGGGAGTTCCTCGCTCATTACTCACCTAGGCTAAAGAGGATCTCTGGATCTGGAAGCTGTCCATTTTACCAAGACCGCCTGCTCCCGGATGGTTACCCACTGTACCCGCTTGATGAGTGATTTACAGGGGTTATACTACATATGCGCTTTTATATAGCGCGTCCGGTGAGTGCGCAATTTTAACGTTTGATCCTGGGCTTACTAGCTTCTATGCAAGATCCTGCGTTTATTCGCCTGGACATTACTATTTACATTATTTATCTGAAGTACTGGTCATTATTTCTGTTATATATCACAGTGTGTTTTAGATTATCTGAGACATATATGGGTCTACAGATCTTATGTCATATATTTATTAGCGCCGCGCTTTCAATGGTATAATCATAGAATGTCCAGATTCACCCGGCAATACACCTCGTTTCCTGTCAAAAAGCTACAAGGAGCCTGGAGACTCGTTCAGGACCCGCAGGCAATAAAGCAGTAGTGCCTGACCCCCATGTCCTCCTGAACGATCTTCAGCCTGAGAAGAAGGTATTCTGTCATTGATATAAGCAATGCTTTCTTTTCGATACCTGTGCATAAGGATAGCCAGTTTTGGTTTGCATTTATGTATAAACAAAGAAAGTACACATGCACAAGATTACCGCAAGGATATTGTGATAGTCCTACAATTTTCTCACAAGAAATGTCAAACAATTTGTCCAGATTTGTACCTCCATGTGGCAGCCAAATACTTCTGTATGTGGGTGACATATTGGTGGCATCCTCCACAGAATTAGGCTGTAGGGAAGACACACTGGCCCTATTGTCCTTCCTGGCTGAGCAGGGACATAAGGTCAGTAAAGGTAAACTACAACTATGGAAGAAACAGGTAAAATACCTGGGATACACCCTTTGGCAGGAAGGTAGACACTTGGACAAGGGTCGCAAAGCAGCTATACTTCAGCCCTCAAAACCACGCACCAAAAAGGAAATGTCTTTCCTTGGGATGGCTAACTTTTGCCGATCATGGATAGCAAATTATGCAACAGAAACGGCTCCACTAGCAGAACTGATTTATAGCACCTCCATGTTGGCCAGAGACAAAATACAATGGACATCTAAAGCTGAGGAGGCCTTTGTACAAATTAAACCATTAATTGTGAGCTCAGCGGTCCTGGGGTTTCCCAATTACAGAAATGTTTTCTATCAAATGATAGACTGCAAGAATGGGTACATAACGTCCGTCCTCACTCAGATATACGGTGACAAACACAAACCAATTGCATTCTATTCTACCAGATTGGATCCGGTAGCACATAGTTTGCCCCATTGTGTTCAAGCCGTTGTAGCTGCTTCAATGCCCATTAAGTCCTCAGCAATGATAGTTCTCTTTCACCCTCTTGTTCTGAAGGTCCAACATGCCATTTCAGTAATCTTGCTCCAGGACAATTTCCTTTCTGTCCCCAGCAAGACATCTGTCATATATGACCACTCTTAGGACAACCTCACATCACCATTGAAAGGTGTACTACCCTTAATCCTTCCACACTCATGCCTACACCCATTGAAGGGGATCCACATGACTGTACAGGTGAAACTCGAAAAATTAGAATATCGTGCTAAAGTTAATTTATTTCAGTGCAGCAAATTAAGAGGTGAAACTAATATATGAGAGAGACTCATTCCATGCAAAGCAAGATAGTTCAAGCCGTGATTTGTCATCATTGTGATGATTATGGCTTACAACTCATGAAAACCCCAAATCCACAATCTCAGAAAATGAGAATATTGTGAAAAGGTGGAATAATCTCGGCTCAAAGTGTCCCACTCTAATCAGCTCATTCAGCCATAACACCTGCAAAGGGTTCCTGAGCCTTTAAATGGTCTCTCAGTCTGGTTCAGTAGGAATCACAATCATGGGAAAGACTGCTGACCTGACACCATCACTGACACCCTCCATAAGGAGGGAATTGCAGAAGAAGTTGGATGTTCCCAAAGTGCTGTATCAAAGCACATTAATAGAAAGTTATGTGGAAGGGAAAAGTGTGGAAGAAAAAGGTGCACAAGCAGCAGGGATGACCGCAGCCTGAAGAGGATTGTCGTGAAAGTCCCCAACACTTTTGAATGGCCTTTTCCTAAGGAGTGGACTGAGGCTGGAGTCAGTGCATCAAGAGCCAACACACACAGACGGATCCTGGACATGGGCTTCAAATGTCGTATTCCTCTTGTCAAGCCGTGCAACAAACAACGTCAAAAGTGTCTTACCTGGGCTAAAGAAAAACAGACCTGGTCTGTTGCTCAGTGGTCCAAAGTCCTCTTTTCTGATGAGAGCAACTTTTGCACCTCATTTGGAAACCAAAGACCCTGAGTATGGAGGAAGAATGGAGAGGCCCAAGGACCCCGAGTATGGAGGAAGAATGGAGAGGCCCAAGGACCCAGAGTATGGAGGAAGAATGGAGAGGCCCAAGGACCCCGAGTATGGAGGAAGAATGGAGAGGCACACACTGCAAGATGCTTGAAGTCCAGTGTGAAGTTTCCACAGTCTGTGTTGATTTGGGGAGCCATGTCATCTGCTGGTGTTGGCCCACTGTGCTTCATTATGTCCAGGGTCAACGAAGCCGTCTACCAGGAGATTTTGGAGCACTTCATGCTTCCTTCAGCAGACGAGCTTTATGGAGATGCTGACTTCATTTTCCAGCAGGACTTGGCTCCGCCCACACTGCCAAAAGCACCAAAACCTGGTTCAGTGACCGTGGGATTACTGTGCTTGATTGGCCAGCAAACTCACCTGACCTGAACCCCATAGAGAATCTATGGGGCATTGCCAAGAGAAAGATGAGAGACATGAGACCGAACAATGCAGAAGAGCTGAAGGCCGCTATTGAAGCATCCTGGTCTTCCATAACACCTCAGCAGTGCCACAGGCTGATGGCTTCCATGCCACGCCGCATTGAGGCAGTAATTGCTGCAAAAGGGGCCCAAACCAAGTACTGAGTACATATGCAGCTTCTACTTTTCAGAGGTGCGATATTGTTCTATGTACAATCCGTGTTTTATTGATTGCATGGAATATTCTCATTTTCTGAGATTGTGGATTTGGGGTTTTCATGAGCTGTAAGCCATAATCATCACAATGATGACAAATCACGGCTTGAGCTATCTTGCTTTGCATGTAATGAGTCTCTCATATATATATTTCACCTTTTATGTTGCTGCACTAATGAACTTTTGCACGATATTCTAATTTCTCGAGTTTCACCTGTATAGCCCAAATTGATGAATACTTCCTAGAAAAGATCTCCTAGATGTGCCACTTAGCAATGCTGATATTACCTATGTAATGTACATGTAAGATTTATTGTAACGGACATGTAAGATTTGAGTGGAAATATGGTATCATAGCCATGACAGGTTGAGTAGATTAGATTATGTCAGGCCCTTTCATTACAAAGGTGTGTGCAGGAACAGTCTGGTCATTAAGGATGTACATTGAGCCCCTGGGCAGTAGGGAAATTAATAGAATACAAATGGTCTGGGGTCAGATGTGTATGTATACACAATTCCTCAATAGGCCTTACAGACCCAATCATCATTTAGCATTAATTAGTCTAAAGCCAGGTTCCTGGAGGTGACAACTTTTGTGTGTCAATCAGGTTATCACCTTCTGGGAAAGCCAGTGACAGCAGACAGACTGTGTGCCTTTTGTAGAAAGTTCTATAAGTAATATTCACATCAAAGAAGTATGTTTAATCTCTTATAAAAGCCAAAATATTAGTTGCAGAGATATGAACAAGCTTCCTTTGTGCAGACCAATCTGTGCGCTACATTTACATATAAGAATCATATTTGTGGCTTGGGGAGGAAGCCAGGGAAATGCATGGAAGGGTTAGATGACGCGGGGGTGCGACAGTCGGATGGTGTTTGGTACTGTTGCGATCGGGCTGATGCACCGGTGTCAGAAATCCAATCCCCGACTTGGTGTTCAGGCCAGTCTCGGCCCAATTGAACTTGGGCAGGTCCATACACAGTACCTCTTGTGGGCAGGTCAGGACCACCTCCCCCAGAGTCAATTGGCCGAAGACTAATGTGCCGCCCATGTCCAAATCGCAATAAATTGAACGCATGGACATTTGGACAGTGTGATTCGTACGGAGCTGGTTCGATTGACTAGCGGATTGCCAAGTTTCTGGCTTGCTCCAGCCGCAGGGTAAAGTGTTATTCTGTCTTTTTATTCCCTTTTATTTTATAGTAATTAGTCATTTGTGTGTCTTCTTATATCTTTTGTATTTTATGTAACTTGTTATATTTTGTACATATTTTATGCACTGCCCACTTTGGGAAATTAAATCTTAATTAATTAGTGAACTTCTGTGTATTTAAGCACGTGCTCATATCTTCGGAGAGACTAGATCGGAGAGATTAGATTGGGTTATATTATATTGTATTTTAGTGCCTTTAAAACGCTCGGTTAAGCTCATTGCCAATCTGTATGCAACTGCACTGTGAGTGGGCAGATTGCACGCAGATTGCAAAGGTAACAGATCTGCCAGGCGGAGATCTGTGTGTGTGTGTGGTGTCTCAACAGACCATTCTGCGGATAAACTGTTGGGTGGTGGCAGGCTACCTGTGTGGTGCGTCTGGTGTGGGGGTGTGTGGACAGTGGAAGGGTTATCAACACCGGGGTTCAAGCTAGGATAGCTGAAGGGACCTTTAGAAGGGTGTGTGATTACTAAGCTGGTCCTCAACTCTAATCAGGGCACCAGGTTGTATGTAAGATTGTATCTGCCAGTGTGTGGTTGACCAGCTGGATTGGAGTGGAGTCTCCATCCGGTGGTGGCCAGAGGTAGTGCAGGCTGTGAAAAGGTATCACGGCTGATCTTATATACGGTTTGAGATATTTAAGTGTAAATCCCCTTTATTATCCCCTCTTTACCACCCTGTTGCGGCTGCACGCGTGCGTCACGGTTAGCTAGTCGCTGTGGGCGTGGCGTGTGGTGGACACGTGACAGGGTGATCGTTTTAAGCGAATCCTTGACAACCTACTTTGTTGATGGATCGTGTTAAAAGAATAATATGAGCACAAATCAAACAGGGTATACCGTTGTAATATATGACCAGGTTATCTGAGTAAACTACCTAGTTCTTAGTCAGCCCAACAAGCAGAGATCATAGCTTTAACAATTGCATGTGACCTAGGTAAAGGAAAAAAGGTGACCTGTTACGTACATGTAAGATTTGATTAGCTGAGATGGGATCTGTAGAAAATGACAATGTAGCTTTGGCATTCCATGTTATAATAATATAAGATGTGTTCAGGATTCAGTCAGAGACATGTGGTCACCAATTGGCATCTGAAAGGGACAGAGCATCCTCTGGAAGGAGGTAACACCTGGATTTCAATTAGATTTGTCACCTGGGGAATCTGGAAGGAAAAGGCTTGAGACAGTTCGGCTTCATGACACAGCGGGAGACCAGAAGTGGTTCCGATGTGTCTGGGAGCTTTGAAGAATATCAGCAGATCAAAGGAATATATTTAATCTCTCATAAAAGCTAAAATATTAGTTGCAGAGAGATGAAAATACTTTCTTCTGATTGGACACACTGTAGGCTACACCTGCATGTAAAACTGTATTTGTAGCCTATGTAGGATCCCAAAGAAATGCAGAAAATGGTTATATAGCGCCTGATTGTGACAGCTGAACAGTGAATGCTACTGTTGCGATTGGACTGATGCGCTGGTGTCGGAAATTCAATCCCTGACTTGGTGATTCAAACCATTCCTGGTCCAATCGAATTTGGTAATTTCAGTACCCTGAACGTCCTATGTGCTGGTACAGGAACACCCCCCAGAGATGATTGACCAAGGGCTAATGTCCAGCCTACGTCCATATTCCCATAAATTGAGGACCTGGGATATGGACGTTGTGTTTCATATGGAGCCAATTCTATTGACTGATAGCAGACTTTCTCTGACTTGCTCCAGTCGCAGGATAATTCTTGGTAAAAGTTTTATTTCTGTTTTTATTTCCCTTTTATTTTATAGTCAATAGCCAATTGTGTGTCAGCTTGTATTTCTTGTATTTACTGTAACTTTTTATACTTTGTACATATTTTATTCACTGCCCACTTTCAGGATATTAAATCATAAAATTAAGTGACTTCTGGGTACTAAGCTCGGGCTCATATCTCCAGAGAAATTAGATTGTGGTGACTTTAGATGCTCAGTCAAGTTCATTTCCAATCTGTATGCACTTTCACTGCGTGTTAGCAGATTGTAAAGGTAACAGGTCTGCCAGACGGAGATCTGTGTGTGGTGGCCCAGCAGGCCAGTAAAACTGTTGGGTGGGGGCAAGCTACCGTTTGTGGTGTTGGGTGTGTGGGGGGTGTGGACAGTGGAAGAGTGATTAACACCGGGGTTCTAGCTTGTAGGATAGCCGGAGGAATCCTAGAAGGGTGTGCGATTGCTAGGCTGCTCCTCAACCCTTTGTGTGCACCAGATTGTATATAAGATTCATGTCTGCCTGTGTGTGTGGTCAGCCAGCTGGATTGGAGTGGAGTCTCCCTCTAATGGTGGCCAGAGGCAGTGCGGGCTGTGAAAGTATATCACGGCCGGTCTTGTATACTTATATATATTCAGATCAAGTCCCCCTTATTCCCTCTTACCCCAAGTCACGGCCGCACGTGCGCCCTCCTCGGTTAGCTAGTCGCTGTGGGTGTGGCGTGTGGGTTGGATCCGTGACATATGACCTACTTTTGTTGATGGATCGTGTAAAAAGAATGATATGGGCACAAATCAAACAGGGTATGCCGTTGTAACAGATGATCAGGTTGTTGGGGCAGGTAAACTACCTAGTTCTTAGCCCAACAAGCAGAGATCATAGCTGTAACAAGGACATGTGACCTAGGTAAAGGGAAAAAGGTGAACATATACACAGACAGCCAATATGCCTTTTCCACCATACATGTGTTTGCACAACGATGGAATAATAGAGGTATGGTCACATCAACAGGCAAACCCATTGTACGCAGAGATCTCATTCTGGCCCTGTTAGACATCGTACAAAAGCCAAGTCAAGTAGCTATATGCCAATGTGCAGCACATAAGAAAGGTACAGACCCAATCACATTAGGGAATGCCCTAGCAGACAGAGCAGCAAAAGAGGCAGCTGAAGGCAAACAAGAAATACACTCCTATCTGGCAGAACCAGCAGAAATGCAGAAAGCAATAGATGAAACATGGCTGATGGAAATGCAAGGGTCAGCACCCGGGACTGAGAAACAAAAATGGTTATCAAAAGGGGCCGTACAGGTAAAAGGTATCTATACAAACACAGATGGTAAACCTATCTTGCCTACTTCATTGTTTAGATATGCAGCCTTATTGAGCCATGGGTAGAGCCATGTCTCAAAAGGGGGGATGGTACAGATGATTAACAGTGTTTACAACATAGGGGTTCACAGATTACTCAGAAAATGTTTGCCTGACCTTTGTGACTCGCAACAAATATCATGGGCAAGGGGCGCTAAGACCAATTCCCTAAGCCTCTCTACTCCTTTCACACGATAGGCCATATTTCTTATTTTCACATTTGTTTAGTTCAATAAAATCCATACATGACAATTGTCGATCTCCACACAGATTGGGTGGAAGCTTTCCCTCTGACACATCCTGATGGGCAGTCGGTTGCCAAGGCAATTATGAAGGAAATAGTTCCAAGATTCGGGATCCCTTCCATCATTTACAGTGATAATGGTTCACATTTTGTAAACCAAATACAGATCGGCAAATGGTATAATATTGACCTAAAAAAACAACTGTTATATCACCCAAAGTCTGCAGGCACTGTGGAAAGACAGAACAGTACTATAAATAATAAACTAAGAAAGCTAATGGAGGAGACTGGAAAAAACTGGGTTCAGTGTCTGCCAATAGCTTTAGCATGAGAATAACCCGCACAGCAAAATGGTTGTCGCCTTATGAGGTGCTGTATGGTAGACCATACTACATTCCACAGCTCAAGCCATTTGCTAGGGAAGATGAAGAAATGGATTGCGAACTAGCAAACTACATGAGAAAATTACTGATGTCTAAGGAAGTCTTGTCTCCAAACTCTTACAGGTCAAGAAACACCAACCGAGTAGGACATGCTTCTCCAACCAGGGGATTGGGTTTGCATCGAAATAATCAAGAGAAAGCCGTGGTCAGATCCAAGGTGGGAAGGGCCCTATCGGGTACTATTGTCCATGTCCACAGCAGTCAAAATAGCAGAGTAGCTCAGATACAACTTTCACATTGCAAAAGGGCAGGGAACTTAGGGTCAGACCAGGGAACGCCCACGGAGCCTTGAGTGTAAGTCCGGCTACAAAGGGGGGTGACTCCAATAGGGACCACCCGTCTCAAACCCGGTGAAGAAACATGGCACAATATAGGCTCATAGGGGCGGTAAAACAGCTTAGGGAAACACAACTGCTAGAACCAGGATACTTTACCAAAACATGGACAGGTCGATTCCTAATAGGGATGATGACCGTGGGAAGCATTGTAACATTAGTACTAATACTCTGGAATCTAAACCTCAATATCCAAAAACAGAATAAAAGAATACACCAAAGGGAATTGACAAAAGGCCCAAACGGTGACCTGATCATTACTATAAACGAAGGACCCATCATAGCAGTCAAATTTGACGCATGCCAGGTGGTAGAATGCCCACACAATTGGATACTTAGATATCGCAATTACGAAAAGTGTGTGTGGAGCTGCCACTTGTTCTTTGTGGTCTGAAGTATGGTGGACTACAGATTTAGATGGTTACCTAACCTCTTCAGCTCAGGTTCCCCCACAAAAAGGTCTAGTGCAACGTTTAAGCTTGCATAAGCTACCACCACAGGGGGATGACTATAATCAACTGTTACTAGTCTTGAGATTTGCAACAAGGGAGGATTCTGAAACCGATAAGTTAGCTATCCATATACTCCTGGGAAAAGACGCAGTGGGAACAATACAGATTCAAGTGCTTGGGAAAATACAAGTTGCACCCCCAGTCACCAGCATGCCACTAATAAAGCTCCGCCCAGATCTGTTCAAAACTAACTTTACTTACAAAGAACAGTTAAGTATAGAAACAGGGTTTGGGGATAAGAATGAGTGGATAGAATGGGTCAGATGGACAACCAAGACCAAAGGGCTGGGAAACTGTATCTCGTGTGCCAACTCACGGCCTCAGCTAGCGACTATCCCTTTCCTGACTGACGAAACAAACCTGAAATGTATAATAAGAATGTTTAAGGAAAACCTCACAAATACTGAGTGCAAGGAGGTGCAAGCTTTGTTCAACATCATTCCTGTAAAATACGGTATTGTCTCGATATTTTATTAACTTGTATTTGTTCAAAAAGTTCAAAATAGAAAGTCCTTCCAACTCTTCAATAAACTCAAAAATTGATTTAATAATAATAATGCTGCATAAAATATTGGAATACAGAATGTTTTAGATAATGTCCAAAAAAATATAGTTGTTAAAATAAAACTTGTATGTAATTGTGTGGTGCGAAGCTGTGTGTCAAGAATCTAGGCTTCTAAAAATGTGTCCCTAAAAAGTTTGTTCTGCTCCTTAAAGAGCATTCAGCCCCCACCATCTCCTAAAAGTGGGCTGGTATTCTCTTGTAGTCCCACAATGATAAATGACAACAGATGTATTAGTCTTCTTCCCTCGCCTTGCCTCAGCGTCTGAGTGAGACCTTCGCTTACAGGGGAGGGATAGCTAAACTAATTACTATCACATGTTGCTTGAATGTAGAGATAAAACCCAAGATATATATATATACATATGTATGTGTGTGTGTATATTCACATAGACTATAAAAAAGTCTATTTATCTTACTTTTCCCAATCTAGAACAAATAGAAATATAACAACTCAATTATTCTATTAAGTTCCAACTCATTCAGACATATGTTAGTACTGTTAATAAGTAGATATTAGGTTAAGGAAAGCTTCTAACATTTCCCTCCCAAAATGATCGATTTATCAAATCTTAATCATTTTCCTTAATCCATTTATACAGATTCTCTTCACTTTTGTATCCATCCATATGGTTTTAGGTCTTAAGATAATTGATCTGAACATATTTTCAACTTGATTCTATAATGGGAAAATGATTATTTGATACATCTTTTGTTTTGTTTTGTATCACATAAAAATATTTTATTTTCCTTTCCTTTCACCAAATAATTTATCCCCTTAATAAATGTATAACTGTAACATTATAGTACAATACTTTAAAGTGTGTCACTTAAAAAATAGATGTTTCATATTTTCCCTCCACAATATGTGTAGCACACAGTTCTATAATCCATACAACTTTTCAAATTACCTTAACATTTGAACATAACATATGTTCCCTCACTTCAATTCATTCATGTATATCAAATGATTTAAAAAAAAAAATAATTATAAAGCCATACATATAACAATGTAAAGCCTGTCTCGGTTTTCCTATATGTACCTTAGGAAAACGTATCTCTAGCTTAATTAACAGATGTTCTGACTAATTAGAGTGACTCTGTTGTAACAAAGGTTTAACCCCTTCACTTCTAAAAGTACATAGTGTGTGATTGCAAATGTTCGTGTGAAAACGGATCTCATCTTGATATGGTAAACATGTCAAAATAAAATGTACACACAAAAACAATAATATATCTGACGAATGAATTATTTCATCAGTAGTCAAAAGTCAATTGTGTTTTTAAATTCTTCCTCTGAGATGCATTGAGAATTCTCGTCTTATTGTAGCACTCTGTAAAGTTAGAATAACTTTATTGAACATAAAAAGACAACAAAAACTGATGAGTGAAATTCTTGTTGCAAAGCTTCTTCCAGAATAGATTTCCTTCTTTGAAATATTTCTAAACCTTCCAGATGATCGTACATTTTCCGTTTTCTTCTAGCAGTTACTCTTAGGTCATTTCCTGTGACAGAAATGCAGTATCATTATTTTGGCATTGATCATTTTACATTGATTAATCCTCTTACATGTATCTATTAATAATTACATATCGCAAACATTGCTGGTCATGACATGGAAGACATATTTTGATTAACATCTTATTGACTTGCATTGTTCTATTTTTTCTAAAATGGCCTAAATTCTTCTACAAGTGTTCTGTGAATTTGGATATAACCGGACGCTACATCTCCTTTATTGGTCATGATTCAGAAACCTTGTTTTCAAAAACAAAGGTTTTGTATCAACCCAGAGATGACAAGGGATTATGCCTTTTTGTTATCTCTATAAAATTGGAAATATGCGTAACTGTTTTCTGTGTTGTCTTCTTGTAGTGTAAGACTGTTCTGCAGTAATACATACCGGTTCAAAACTTTTCTCAGTTCTTATGCTGAACACAAGAGGTAAAAACTTCTCGCCTACAACTGTACAAACATGTGTTGGTATGTTTTCCTGAAAATGTCCTTCTGTTACATCTATCTGAATGCGTTTGGATGAAAATGTTTTGTACCGTTTAGGATAATTTTCACGACATTCTGTTGAACCATTTTCCTCTAGGAGACGTTTTAGTGATGAATCGGGTGTCTGTAATATGATCTTACTAGATCTCACGATGTTTTCAGTTACCTTGACTACAAAGAAAGCACAATAATTTTTTCATATGTGTATCAGCTTTTCTCCATATTTGTCAAAGCTCTTGATAAGAAACCTATTATTTTCTGATTACCTTTTAATTGAGACAAGGTTGCTGAGATTGCATTATTGGAACATTGCTTTCTAATACAAAAGGAATTTTACTACAAAACTCAACAATACTTAATGTAGTAGCATTCTACAGATCCCTTTTCAACAGTTCAAAGGCTTCTTTCTCAGTTTGATCCCATTGATCAAATACACCATCTTTTTTGTCTCAAACGATCAAATAATGATCTAGACTTTGCTGCAAAATCGGGTATGAAATCTTTACAATGATTTACTTCACTCAAAAACTGATGCAAAGCCTTGCGATTTGTTGGAATTGGATAAGCAGAAATAGTTCTAACTTTTTCTTGCAATAACTGTCTCTGTCCATGACTAATTTGCATATGAAGGAATTCCACCTGTCTTCATCAACTGAACTTTCTCTGTATTCAATTTCAATCCTGCTGTTTGTAACAAAGTAAATATCTCAGACAAAAGAGTGATATGTTCAGTTATATTTTGTGTAGACAAGAGAAGCTTGCCTACATGCTGGACAATACATTCTGGCCTAGAGAATTTAGATAATATTTTTCCCAAATACTCATGAACAATTCCATCACTCACATCCAAGCTTGGGACTAACCTCGTGAATGTTTACGTTTCTTTGCTGAAGCTAAAGGCAAGTTTATATTGACAAGTCTTAGCGAATGGTGCAGAAAAATGGCTAATGGCGATTTCAAGTACAGAGAATATTTTGGCCTTGGCATCCAGATGTGATATTATGTTAAATCAGGAACAATATATTTGTTATTTGTGATGCATTTGTTCAGTGTCCTGAAATCAACTGATAAAGAATATGAATTATCAGCTTTCTTGATAGGCCAAATACAATTATTCACCACTGATTGTGCTTTCTTTAAAATTCCTTGCGATCAGGTGTCATGTGTACCCAGTCAATTAAAATATCCCCCAGCTCATACCACTCCGCCAAAGTATTTCGAGTGATTGACACGTGGGGTACAGTGCTTTCTCTGTTAAGTTTGAATACTTCATCGGGAAGGAGACAGGTGGCCATGCTATTTCCTTCCTGATCCCAATCCAAAATTGTTAGGGTAATTCTGACACCTGAAAATGTAGTTTATTTTTTCTCATAATTATCAGGTCCCGGGGAATGTTTTAAATACATTGTACAATGGAAATTGTTAGAAGCTTTCCTTAACCTAATATCTGCTTATTAACAGTACTAAACTATGTCTGAATGAGTTGGATCTTAATAGAATAATTGAGTTATTTTTCTATTTGTTCTAGATTGGGAAAAGACAGATTTTTTTATAGTGTGAAAATATCTATCTATCTATCTATCGGTTTTATCTCTACATTCAAGTAACATGTGGTAGTAATTAGTATAGCTGTCCCTCCCCTGTAAGCTAAAGTTTCACTCCGACTCTGAGGGGAGGGAAGAAGACGAATACATCTGTTGTCATTTATCATTGTGGGACTACAAGAGAATACCAGCCCACTTTTAGGAGATGGTGGGGATCGCACGATCGCCACCCTCAACATGCGACAATCGCACGACCGCGACCAACAATACGTCTCGACCGTGGCGTCAGACCCCAGACCTTCTCACCAAACTCGTGACCAAAGGACCAGACCATCTAAAACCGCTATGTGACGTGCGTAACAATGCCACTCAGCTGCGCCCTGCACAACGATTGTCCAGCTAATGGAACGCAATCGACGCACCGGCAGCCTGAATGCGCTTGTTACTGGCTCGGGTTAATTACGCAACTAACCCTTCACACTGCCACCACCCCTTTTTGTACAGAGAAAGGGGAAACTCTCTTTTCAACCATTACAGTGTATATTTGATAAAGTCGCCTGTCCAATACGGTCACCGCAGGCAGATTGGGCAGAGGATTAAACACAGTAGCGTCTCTTCAGAAGGCAGGGGTTTGTAAATTGCAAGTAAGCGCTTAGAAACAGTTTGACTCTCTTAGTAATAAATCTTTCTTTCTGAAAGTGTTAAACAGGTGCAATAAAATATTTACAAAGAAAATGTAACTAAGTTATATATTATTATACAGTATTTATAAAGCGCCAATAGTTGGCTCAGCGCTGTACATTACAAAGGGGGACAGAACATGTGACAGAACAATACCAATACAATGCAAAACATGAGGGGTGCGAGGGCCCTGCTCTTTCGAGCTTACAATCTAGGAGATTTATATATACATAGAAAACAGCACAGCAAAGAGATAACAGGGAGAAGTTAAAAGGTTAAATTACTTGCCATGTTCAGCCTTAAGGTAAGCAGATCCAAGTTGCAGAGCGAAGGGTCTTTGATCTCCTGCTGTTACGATGTTATAATTGGTAGATGTGTTTAGCTTTTTTTTTTTAGGCTTGCCAGCCTGTCTTTTAAAGTCCCCCAGCAGAGGGGGTGGCTCTGAGTAACTGGCTAATACCCTTTTTTGGGCGGGATCGTTGGATGGAGTCTGCATTAAAACTGACAGCTTCATACTCCATGATATGAAACATAGGTGACAGCTGACCTGAGGAACGTTCATTTAACTTCTGTCACCTGGCTGGTAGGGTTTATGAGGTTCCAACTTCTTTCAAGTCTGGGGAACAAACTACCTTATCTTGGTTAGGAGGTGTGAGTTTACACAGGCCTTGGGACAGAGTCTGCTGTCTCTATGGGGGGGCTTTGTAGCGCTGGGCCCCCTGCTGCTCCAGCCTGCCAGCAACTTTTAACACACCCACATCTGTCCCTGTGCCTCTCAGGAAGGGAGGGGGTAGGGAATAAAGGATTGAGTAATACAGCAGTGGAGGTTTATTGTGCTTGTGTGTTCCTGGCAATCAATGGGTTAAATGTGTGATGACTGGCGTACTGAAGGGCAATCTGACGCTATCTGGGAGGGGTGTGAAAACTGCGGGAGCGTGAATTGTGTATATATACTGTGTGTGTGTGATTTTGTGTTCCTATGCCGCCCTGTAGCAGTATTTCTGTTATAAGGCGGTCAGGAAGTGGTTTGTGTTACGTCGCTGCGATACTTTAACTGACAATTGCGCAGTCATGCAACACTGCACCCAAATTAAATTTACGTCCTTTTTTCCCTACAAATTGAGCTTTCTTTCAGTGGTATTTGATCATCTGTGCGCTTTTTATTTTTCACGCTATACACAAAAAAAGCCGAACATTTTGAAGACAAACGATATTTTTTAATTTCAGCTATAAAAAATATATAGTAAACTCAAAGTTAGTTATAAATTTAGGCCAAAATGTATTCTGCTCCATGTCTGTCTTAAAAAAAATTCCCGATAAGTGTATATTGATTGCTTTGTGTGACAGTTATAGCGTCTACAATCTATGGTATAGATACTGCAATTTACGCCATTTTTTTGCGATACAGCGCTGCGCTAGTTTAACGGGCAATTGCGCGGTCATGCAATACGGTACATAAGTGAAATTTATGTCTTTTTTTTTTTTTTTCCCCCACACAAATAGAGCTTTCTTTCGGTGGCATTTGATCACCTGTGCGCTTTTTATTTTTGGCGCTATAAACAGAAAGGTTTTCAAAAAATGTTTTCTTCAAAAAATATTTTCTCATTTCGGTCATAAATACCCAAAAAAACCTAAAATTTCGTCATAAATTTAAGCCAAAATATATTCTGCTACATGTTTTTGGTTAAAAAATATCCCAGTAAGTGTATATTTATTGCTTTGTGTGAAAGTTATAGCGACTACAAACTATGGTGTATATATAATGGAATTTACTCAGAACCTCAAGAAATGTGATGAGCAGTCAAAGTAAAAGCTAATATACCAGGATAGTACAAACACTCCCAAATGACCCCTTTTCGGAAAGCAGACACCCTAAGCTATCTGCTGAGAGGCATATTGAGCCCATGGAAGATTTATTTTTTTTCCCACAAGTTTCTGGAAAATGACAAACAGTAAATCATTTAAGTGAAAATTTTGTGTGTTAAAAAAAAAAAAAATTCATTTTCCAAAAACGTATGAAACCGTGTAGAAGAATTTTATTTTTTTACCAAATTGTTATGCAAATGATATTTTTCTCATTTCCCTCAATAAATGATGTAAATAACAGCATAATTCTCAGGTGACAACTAGAAGAGGACAATTCACATTTTATTGAACAAACCTCCTAATAACAGGATTTTTGTTCCGGATTATTCCGCACCGGAAGTTTCAAAACACTTTCTAGGTTGTAAAGAACTGAAAATTGTCATTTGTTGTGTTTGCAGCAAATTTACTGAAATCAAAAGCTATTTCAATCAAACTTTTCCCAACATTGTAACTTTGTAAACATTTGAAGCGGTCACGTTACATTGTAACATAGGAGCCCTTATCTGATAGCAGATCACAAGTCTGGCATCCATTGAACTTGGGAGTTTTTGGACAGTTTCTGCTTGAATTTGTTTGCAAGATGTCAGAATAGCCTCCCAGAGCTGCTGTTTGGATGTAAACTGCCTCCCCCTCATAGATCTTTTGCTTGAGGATGCTCCAAAGGTTCTCAATAGGATTGAGGTCAGGGGAGGATGGAGGCCACACCATGATTTTCTCTCCTTTTATCCCCATAGCAGCCATTGATGCAGAGGTATTCTTTGCAGCATGAGATGGTGCATTGTCATGCATGAAGATGATTTTATTACGGAAAGCATAGTTCTTCCTTCTGTACCAGGGAAGAAAGTGGTCAGTCATAAACTCCACATACTTTGCAGAGGTCATCTTTACACCTTCGGGGACCCTAAAGGGGCCGACCAGCTCTGTTCCCATGATTCCGGCCCAAAAAATGACTCCACCACTGCCTTGCTGACGTCGCAGCCTTGTTTGAACAGGGTGGCCATCCACCAACCATCCACTACTCCATCCATCTGGACCATCCAGGGTCGCACGGCACTCATCAGTGAACAGGACTGTTTGAAAATGAGTCTTCATGTATTTTCTGCCCAATGCAGCCATTTCTGCTTGTGAGCATTGGTTAGTGGTGGCCGAATAGAAGGTTTATGCACAGTTGGAGGACTCTACACCTTGATGGCCGTGGGACTCCAGAGGCACCAGCAGCTTCAAATATGTGTTTGCTGCTATGTAATGGGATTTTAGCAGCTGCTCTCTTGATCCGATGCATGGATCTGGCAGAAATCTTCCTCAGTGTGCCTTTATCTGTACCAACCCGTCTGTGCCCTGAATCAGCCACAAATCTCTTCATAGTGCGATGATCACGCTTACGTTTTCCTGAAATATCTAATGTTTTCATCCCTCGTCCAAGGCATTGAACTATTTCACTCTTTTCAACAGCAGAGAGATCCTTTTTCTTCATATTGCTTGAAAATGGCGCTCTGCTTAATACTGTGGAACGCCGTCCTTTAGTAGTTTTTCCTTAAATTGGGCTCACCGGCCAATCTAATTATCACAGGTGTCCCAGATTGTTTTCAGTGATCAAAAGAGCCCTGACACACACTGCCATCCATGAGTTACACTGACAAACAAAATATTTCATCTTTGTGACACTTAAATAGAACTTGCAGAATAATTTG
>NW_028319550.1:892500-907500 GCF_062004578.1 Staurois parvus
ATTAAGTCTGTTTCCCCACAGTAGCAGGAAAAACAGACTATAGATCCGTGCATAGAGGGGTGCTGGCAAAAGACAAACATAGCTGACAAATAAAAATTCAGGCAGCAGGTAGGTTTTGACGAGGCTCACCCTTTCCCTTAGGGACAGCTTCCAGCCTTTCCAGGCTGACACTTTCCGGGTGGCATCCTCCAGTCTGCGCTCCCAATTTCGTGCGGGGTAATCCCCAGGGCCGAAAAGGATGCCAAGGATCTTAATTTCCGGTTGAGGCTTGGGGAAAGCGTCCGGGAGGGGAAATTCCTCACCCTCCTTCCCCATCCAAAAAGCTTCACTCTTGTTCCAGTTCACTAGTGAACCGGACGCCTCCGAGTAGTCCCGAATCTGTGTCTCCACAAATCGGGCCTCCTCCCCGCTTGACACCACTACGGAGACGTCGTCCGCGTAGGCCACCGCTTTCACCGCCGGGCTGCCACAGGGGCCCATTGAGACCCCCCTCAAACGTCCGCAGCCGAGCCTTCGGATGAAGGGATCGACTGCAAAAACGTACAGAAGAGGGCTCAAGGGGCACCCCTGCCTAACGCCGGAGCCCACGGAGAAAGAGGGGCCCACCCAGCCGTTGACAAGAGGGAAGCTCACCGCCTCCCTGTACAAAGCACGGAGCCAATCGATGAACCGTTCCGGCAGACCGTATCTCACCAGGAGAAGCCACAGGTAATCGTGGTTTACCCTGTCAAAAGCTTGTGCCTGATCTAAAGCCAGCAGGTACTGTGTGTCCTCTCCAGCTCTGCACCTTTCCACAGCCTCCCGGACGCAAAGGACGGCACTAAAGGTGCCTCGGCCGGGAATTGCGCAGTGCTGTGCCGCAGACAGTACCCCATCAGCCACAGCTGACAGACGTACGAAAAGTATCTTGGCCAACACCTTTCTATCTGTGTTGAGAAGGGCGATGGGACGCCAATTCTCCACCACAGACGGATCTTTCCCCTTTGACAGAAGGATTAGGGCCGACCTTCTCATTGAGGGAGGCAGCAGGCCCTTGGCCAAACATGCGTTGAAGACCTCCGTCAAATGAGGAGCCAACAGACTCTTAAAGGTTTTATAAAATTCTGCCGAGAGCCCGTCGGGTCCCGGCGTCTTTTTGGATGACAACGAGTCAATGGCCTGCTCTACTTCAGCCACTGAAATCCTCTCTGTCAAAGAGTCGGGAGAGTCAGACATCGCCGGCAGCGGTGTTTCGTCAAGGAAACGTCTGGCTTTCTCCATGTCTAATTGCTTCCGCTCCAGGATGCCCGAAAAGTGGTCTCTGACCACACCCAGAATTCCCGGCCTGGACCGGACCAGGACTCCCGAAGTGTCGATCAGGCCGTGTATGACCTTCGAACTCGTCGCCTCACCGCAGTTCTTGTAAGGGTCCGGGGAGTTAAACTTCCCGTAGTCCCTCTCGAGAACGAGGGAGGCGAGACGGTCATACTGGCACTCCCTTAGTTGAAGCTTTAGAGTGGATATCTGCTCTTGGGAGCCTCCCGAGGACACCAGGCGGTCTAGCTGCCTTCGCAGCCCCAGGTAGGCTCGGTACTTTGAGACTGCCCTGTATTTTGAGACCCCACGGAAAAAGCCCTCAGATCTCTTCTTCACTGCTTCCCACCATTCGAGGCGGGAGCAGCCGCTCTCAAGGAGCGAGGCCTGATCCGTGTAGAAGGCCTCAAAGGCTTCCCTAACAGCAGAGTCCTCCAGTAGCGTCACGTTCAGACGCCACAAGCCCCGCCCTTTCTGAGGGGTCTCGGCAACATTCAGAGTGACGGATAGCAAAACGTGATCGGAGAACTCTACCGTTTGTAGCACAGGGCCCACAAAGACAGAGTCCCCCTTCAAAAAAAACCTATCTAGTCTACTCTTACAACTACCTCGGGCGTACGTGAAACCGGTGAGGTTGGGGAAGTGTCGAACGTGCACATCCACCAAGCCGGACTCCCTGACTATGCTGTTCAGAAAGATGCTATCGTATCCCAGGGGGCCTCCGGCACCTGCCCTGTCCTTCGGCCTAGTGATGGTGTTAAAATCACCGCCGAAGACCACCTGCTGGGACGTAAAAAGATAGGGCTTGACTGCCGTGAGGAGGCTCTTCCTCGCCCTCTTGGACTGAGGGCCGTAGAAATTTATAAGGCGAAGGGATTGCCCCCTCACGACAGCGTCTACCACCAAACATCTGCCGACTTCCACCTCAACCACTCGTCGGCATGCCACCGAACCGGTCTTAAAAAGGACCGCAACTCCACTACAGGGCTCGGCCGCAAGAGACCAGAGGGAGGGCCCATACCTCCACTCCCTCTTTGCAAGGTGCATCTCCGCCACAGATGCTAGCCAGGTCTCTTGCAAAAATAAAATATCAGCTTCAACTCGGCTGAGAAAATCAAAGGCCATGTAGCGAGCCGCCGTAGAGCGAATACTCGCGACATTAATGGTCGCGAGACGACATGGAGCGGGTACAGCCATTCTTAGTGTTTGATGTGGTTATGCTCAACCTTGACATACAGAAAAGAAAAACATTTAATCCACAGCGTCCATTTCATGTACCGAGGACTGTTCGTCCTCGTCCTCCTCCGAGGACAACACAGAAAATATATTGCTGAGGTGCAGAAAACCATCATCCGGGGGCCCTTGATGACCACCAGACCGGGGCACACCAGCCTGCTCCACAGCCCCCTTTGTTTTCTTCCTCCTCCTCTTTCTATGTGCCTGCCAGTCATCTCTAGAAACCTCCCCTGCACTTTCACCACTGGTGGGAGTCAGCTCCTTTGTTTGCCTCCTGGTACGTTTTTGTGTACTAGGGGCCTGCACACCTCCCCCCTCTGGGACTTTGAGGGCGCCACAGAAATGTTCGGCAGCAGGGGGCACCGGCGTGCAAACCGTGCCCGCTTCCTCCTGACATTCGGTGTTGGGCCGAGGGACCAACGGAGTAGAAGGGGGAGGGGGGGAAGGAGGAAGGTTTTTTTCTATCTGGGGAGGTGGGACCTCACTCTGATTGGCCTGACACTCAACCTCAGAGTTATCCTGGTCCGTAACACTGGCACGCCCTGCATGCTCAGACTCCTGTCTCCTCCTCTCAGATCTCCTTAGTTGGGCCGGGGTCTTCCTCCTAACCGGCGGGGCAGTTGTGACAGTATCCTGGGATGTGGCAGCAGTATTGGTTCTCGAAGACTCCCTTGGAGGCCGAGGTTCCTCCTGACCGGTTGCATGGCCTCTAAAGGCCTTGGGGCATCGACTAAAGGGGTGGCCTATTACCCCACACAAGTTACAGACGATGATGTGACAGACGTCTGCGGCGTGACCCACTCCGTTGCATCGGATACATCGCTGCACCGTACAGTCTGCGCTAAAATGGGTCGGGCTCCCACATTTAAAACACAGTTTTGGTTGTCCTGGGTAGAAAACCAGGATGCGATCCCTGCCGATGAATCCACTGGCAGGGATGTGAGAGACTGACAGGCCCCTCCTACCCAGCTTTACATGGGCAGTCCACGTGCCTGTCCAGATACCCTTCTCGTCCAGTCTCTTCCTCAGCGGACCCTGGAGCTGACCAAATCTGCTCAACCAAGTGACGATGTCCTCCTGAGGAAGAGACTCATTTCTTACCATGACGGTGACTTGTTTGACCTCCTCCTGCCTGGAAATCGCCACCAGTCTGAAACCCTTCCATGCCGTCTGTGACTTGACCAAATCGTACCTCATGAAAAAAAATTCCATTAATATAGGGGTTAGGAAGCTGACATCAAATTCAGACGTACCATGGGGGTGTATGACCGCGAATATATCCGCGACTTTGAAGCCCAGGCTGAGGACTCTGTCCACCACCTCCCCTCTACTTGGGCATGGACCCTCCCCCTGCCACTTAAGCTGGACCACGTTCCGTCTTCTCCTCTCTGGACCACCAGTAACTCTGGACCATGTCCCAGCTCCCTGGAAACTTGGGGGCATTGCAAAAGACTGGGGGCCAAACTGGCCATGGGAGGGCTCCTGCCTCACTTTGGCACCTGCGACATCCGCAAAGGATCTACCTTCCTGCAGGGCCGCCACCGTGTTGGAACTATCCGGGGGGATGTTTTGCACCCCATCAACTTTGGCACCTTGGGGCTCCCTCCGGGCACTGTCAGCAGCTTTTGCAGGGACAGGGGCAGACTTAGACACTTCAGCCTTCCTTTGGGACTTTACACATTTGTCAGGATTTTTGCGGGCAGCGGATGCCCCAGAACCATTCTGCCCATGTACCTCCCCCGTTTTACCTGTAGGGGCCCTATCACAGAGGTCCTGGGGACCTGCGGGGGGTTTAGGGGAGGGAGAGTCCACACCACACCCCGCACCTAAGACCGCCATATCGGCATTACCAGGGACCACTTCTGTACAGACTTCCTGTTGTTGGGACCTTTCCTGCTCCCTGATGTAACTTGTAGCAGGGCAAGGAGTCTCCAACACCCCCGGCTCACAGTCCCCCCACTCTGGACCTTTTTTCCCTGTGTGTACAGTCTCACCAGTCCCTGAGTCCTCGGATTCATGTGTCTTTTGTGTGACTTCCTGTGTCACGGCGCTGGCCACGCCTACTTCTGGTTTCCTGCTGTGCTCCGCCTCTGCCTCCGACTGTGATGCCTGAGATTGACCGTGGGCTGGTCCGGGTGTGTGCGCAGCCGCGGGCGCCATCTTGGAAGCTGGCACATTGCTTTGTCCGCATGTCAGGGGCGCTTGGGATGCAGGTAAGTTCCTCTTCGGTCTCGGTGTCACGGCGCCGGTTCCTCCCTCTTCCAGTTGCACTCGTAGATCAGAGTCCTCCTCCCGATGAGCGGTAGAGTGACCCTGGGCGGGTCCGTGGATACCGTCCGTTTCGGGTGTCGCTGTAGGAATATCAGAATGTCCGGGCGCCGGCTGACTAGCTGGGGAATGACCCTTGGCGGGTCCTTGTATGCATTCAGCCGCGGGCGCCGTATGAGAAGCTGTCACACTATCCTGGCAATGACCCTGGGCGGGTACGGCTTCACACACAGCTACGGCCGCCATTTTACAAGCGTCGGGCGCCATTTTAGAAGCTTCGGGCGCCATTTTAGAAGCTGGTACACTATCCTGGCAATGACCCTGGGCGGGAGTTGCGGGCGCCATTTTAGAAGCTTCGGGTGCCATTTTAGAAGCTGGTACACTATCCTGGCAATGACCCTGGGCGGGTTCGCGTTCACACTCAGCTGCGGCCGCCATTTTAGAAGCTTCGGGCGCCATTTTAGAAGCTGGTACACTAGCCTGGCAATGACCCTGGGCGGGTTCGAGTTCACACTCAGTTGCGGGCGCCATTTTAGAAGCTTCGGGCGCCATTTTAGAAGCTGGTACACTAGCCTGGCAATGACCCTGGGCGGGTCCGAGTTTACACTCAGCTGCGGCCGCCATTTTGGAAGCCTCGGGCGGCATTTTTGAAGCCTTTGAAGCTTGCCTACGTGCAGGAGATGCCGTCTGTGAGACCGGCGCCTTCTTGCTGCGGCCACTCGATGACAATACTGTTTGTGAATGTTCATGTTTTACCTTTCGCTGCTTCTTCTTCACACCTTTCACATGACTTGCTGCTCCACACTCTTCTGTCAGTTTCTGCACCACAACGACAGGTTTCCTGACTGAAAAGTCTGCTTGGGCAGTCACCTCCTTCTGTGTTCCAGTCATGGGATCCACTACCCCTTCAGTCAGACTTGTGTCCATATCTGTATCACTCTCTGCTGCTTGTAAGGGGGGGTCCACCTCAGCTGCAGCTCCCACCTCTGGGGTCTCCACCACCCCTGTCACCTGAGGTGAAAGTCCATCCCTGGCCCTGCGAGAGGCCTGGCTGCCTAGTCCACTGGCCGCTTTCACTCTGTGTAATATGTCCACCAATGACTCACGCTGCCCGGGGCCACTTTTGGACAAATTGTTCAGTAAATCCAAGTTGTCACCACAGAGGCCCTTCAGCCTGTCAATGTCAGCTTTGCAGCTGCTCCTCCTGCTACTGTTCATGTTGTCTCTGGAGGTCCTCAGCTTGGCCAAGTGCGCCATCCCCACCTCAAAGACACGGCATAGCTTCTCCATCAGTAACTGGACCTTCTCCTGTCTCGCTGCTGCTGCGGCCTGGTTCTCACCTGGCTGCGGCCTCCCCCAACTGACTACGGCCTGTGTTCCAAGGAACAGCCTCTCATCCGTAGTGAGGACAGGGGCCTCTTCATCCCCTTCCTCATAGCCAGACTCACACCTTCCTGGGCTGCAGGATTCCATCTTCTGCCTAATCAGCAGCCGGTGCCGGAGCTCTGCCAGACACAACCTTCACCTGCCACTGCTGGCTTCAGACTCACCCTCACCCCCCTCCTGGCCAATCAGCAGCTGGCATCACAGCCCCACTCTGACTGACAAGTGCGCCGTCCTGTCACATTCTGTCAGGGAAAGGTCACCGCTGTTTCCTCACAAATACACCTTTATTTTCATGGTTTTTTTTATTTTTTTTTTTATTTTTTTAAATTTTTACAAAAATAATTTTCTTTCTTTTCTATTACTACAGCTGCTGTCTCCAGGCTTTCCTTCAATAGATCCTTGTTAATCCCTTCCATACCGGCACTGTCACCCCCACCCCCCCCAGGACAGGTTTCAGCTCTCAGCGCTCTCACACCTTGAATGACAATTGCGCGGTCATACAACATTGTACCCAAACTAACATTTTATCATTTTATTCACACAACTACAGCTTTCTCTTGGTGGTATTTAATCACCGCTGGGCTTTTTATATTTGGATAAATTAACTAAAAAGACCAAAATTTTGGATAAAAACACAATTTTTTATTTTTTTATTTTAGAAAAGTTTGCAAATAAATAATTGTTCATAAATTTAGGCCGAGATGTATTCTGCTACATGTCTTTGTTTAAAATAACACAAATTAAGATGTATTATTTAGTTTGTAGGAAAGTTATAGAGTTCACAATCTATGGGATAGATCTGAATATTGATCAATCCTGAAGTACTGACAGCCAATGTCATTTCCTGAGGTCCAAGAATGTCAGAACGGTACAGATATCCCCCAAATGTCAGAACAGTACAGATATCCCCCAAATGACCCCTTTTTGCAGAGTAGACCGTCCGACGTACTTCATAATAGGAATGTCAATTTTTTTGAATTTTTATTTTTTTGGTCATTATTTTTTTGAAAATTTAAAATAATGTCTTTCCAAAATTTTTTTTTACATCCTGTCACCAGTGCAGTACAGCGTCATCATATAACTGGCATGGCTGTGATCAGGGACACTGAATGGTGACAGTATGAAAAAATTTTTTTTTTTTTTTTTTTTTAATAGTTCACTATGACCAAAGTAGTACAATGTTACCATAGTATCATTGTACTAATTTTGGTAAGTAATTTTTTTTATTTTTTTTTTTTTAAATTTAGCGTATAGGAAAGAATTACTTTGCTATAAGCAAGTATTTACCTGAATGTCATAGATTCATTATTTTTTTTTTTTTTTTGGTGCTTAGCTGTGATTTGGACACAACTGTCATGTGATTGTTCACAGCAGGTCACATGGTACCGGCAACAGGGGCCGGTACGCCGATCTGTCATCATCCGTGTCCGAGTTACACCGCCGGTGACAGATCGCGCTGCTCTGCAGCAGCCCAATCTGTGCATGTGCGGGAGGACATCATATGGCATCCACCCTGAATGCTGATGACATTTGTTGCCCACCATTCGCCCATAGGGGGGGCGGCTAATGGTAAAAGGGATAGGGTTATGGAAGGGAAATTTATGTTGTTCTTGTCTGCCGTTTTGTTTGCCATAACTCCATGTTGTTTCTTGGATTACATGTTGATTAATTCCTTTTCTATGATACCCAGAATGAGTTCATTAGAATCTGAATACATGCATGTCAAAGCTGTGTATCTATCATAGAACTGAACTCACAATATTCGTATCCTTGGAAGAGGCAGGAATAGCATCCAATTATTTCTCTGTACGAACAGCACCGGCTTCTACTATGATACAGGTAACAGTTACCCACTTTTGCTGTATGGGAGAATCTACATTGTTTACATACACAGCCTTTACAAGTATCCAGTCAAAGTCCATTCTGTGATACAATATATAGGGAGTCTAATGAAAGATTTACATTGCTCTTTGAAAGGCTTGGTGTGTGTGAATTTCTTTTCTTACAGAGACCATTCTCTTTGGCCCTACCAGTGCTCATTATTGGCACAAATCACTTTTCTGGTATCTTCAGTCAAACAGAGATCCAGTTCCAGGCAAGCCTGATCTAACAACCTACGGTTCTATGGGGTAGGTACCTGCTTAAATTCAGCCGAGGCTGAAGCTATTATTGATTCCAGCTGACACTGTTTATGTTGTATATTCGGGCTCTATTCTCAGCTTCTTTCAATTTATCTTTTAGGGTGTCCATCTCAGCATGCAGATCATCCACCTCCTGTTCATGGCCCTCCAAGACCGTAGTCACCAGATCCATATGTTCTAGTTGATGGGCACGATGGCTCAATTCTTTTCTATCTCAAAGCAGATCAGAAGATAATTTTCAAGAGGCAACTGTAATCTCCTCTGGCACTATTGCGCATAATTTGTGTAGCAAGGCTTCAGTTTTTTACTCAAGAGGACCAGTCAGGCCCGATGGAAGCTGCTGCTGACTATAGCCATCCGACTCAGGATCCCCTGTAAGCTGCGTGATGTTATCAGGCTTTGGGGGTCTGGGCGTTAGCTTGATAGTGTGGCTATGCGGAGGGGATTGCTGCTGGCCCCAGAGTTTGGGTTTGGTGCATGTTGTTCGATGCATTTTTATGACAAGTCTAGGTAGTTCACAAACACAAAGGGATGGGGGTGTATTGTGTCTCCAGACATAGATGGACAGATGGGGGACAGTGAGATAGAGGGGAGTGATGTGGTATATGGTGTCTCCAGGCATAGATGGACAGATGTGGGACAGTGAGATAGAGGGGTGGGATGGGGGTGTATGGTGTCTCCAGGCATAGATGGTTACTCACTGTCTTATGATTGTTTTCTCTGTGCTCAGAATACTCTTCATTCTTGGTCAGAGTAGA
This sequence comes from Staurois parvus, assembly GCF_062004578.1. Lineage (NCBI taxonomy): Eukaryota > Metazoa > Chordata > Amphibia > Anura > Ranidae > Staurois > Staurois parvus. Next base: position 901,583 of record NW_028319550.1, read on the forward strand.
GAGAAGCTGTGATCTGCCTGCCAGATGTCAGAGACGTCCCGTCATCTACAGAGTACTTCTCCTGGGTTGGACTATGGGAAGAAGTGATGGAGCAGCAAGGACACCCTGTGACTTAAGGTAGGATGAGTTTACAACCACATATCAGACACCAACCTCCTCGCTGTTGATCTTTCAGAACTAGAAAATAGGACTGTGCATCCGCTAGGATTTACACTCTCACACATTCACACCAGATACCAGCCTCTTCACTATTGCTCAGTCTGAACAGGCAAAGATTGCAGCAGCTAAGACACTTTAATATCAGGCTTGAATTCTGGTGTGTTTGTGGTTGTATGCAGCTGAGTAAAGAATTTTTAAAGGCTATTTAAAAAATAAAAATTAATAATATATATATTATACTTAACTGCTCTGTTTAATGGTTTTGCACAAAGCAGCCACAAATCTCCTCTTCTGGAGTCCCCAGTAAGCATTCTAAGCTCTTCCTCTTCTTTGTCCCCAGTAGCAAGCCACTTAATATTCGGCACAACTGCGGCTCATTTCTGAGATAAGCAGGGGGTGTCTGCTGACACATACAGAGAAGCTTGACCCCGTTGTGCTTGCAGGATTTGATTTGCAGCATCAGCCAATGGCTCACACTACTGCCTCTGTGAGCAGAGAGGAGAAAGCTGATGTAAATGTGCACAGCCCTGGATCATGACAGGACTCGGGTAGGTATAAGGGGGGGCGGTGAGGAGGCAGAACGATTACTAGAATATTTTTTACCTTAATGCAGAGAATACATAAAGGTATAACATGTTTAGCCTTTAGAACCACCTGAAGCCTTCGCCAATGTCTGAGCTGCTGCACAATCCTGTGTATTCAGGCGCAGCATCAAAGAGGCCGGTATTCTGTTGTGTGCATGTGGCTGAGGAAAGCCGGGATAAAGTCTTTGCTGCTTTAACTGAACAAACAGGACTGTGCAGCTGCTTAGATGTTGGTCCGGCTTTACTCAGCCACATGTGTACAATGGAATACCAGCCTCTTTAATGCTGCAAAGTCATGATTGTGTGTTCAGAGACATTGGCTCAGCGTTACTCTGCCACATGCACACATCAGAACGGCTGCTTCTTTGTTGCTGCACAGTCCTGTTTGTTCAGATGCAGCAGCCAAAAGGCTGCTATTCTTGTGCATGCATGTGGCTGAATAGGGCCGGGACAATGTGTAATCTGCTGCACAGTCCTGTTGTTTGTTCAGATAGAGCAGCAAAGACTTGATCCCGGCCTTCCTCTGCCACATGCACACAATGGAATACCAGCCTCTGTGCTGCTGTCTCTGAACAAACATGATTGTGCATCAACTAAGAGCCCGATATTTCATTGTGTGCATGTGTCTGAGGGTGGATGTACTAAAGTATTTGCTGTTATATCTGAACAAGCAACAGGACTGTGCAGCAGACTAAACAATGTCCTTGCCTTAGACACATGTACACATCTAAATACCAGCCTCTTTGCTGCTGTGCAGTCCTGTTCATACACAGCAGCAATAAGGGCCTGTCATTCCCTTGTGTAAAGCCAGGCCAATGTATTTGCTGTTTAACATTTTTTTTTTAGGGTCAGGGTATGTGCTTATTGTGCGCGCTCTTTGTTGGCTTGTGGTTTTGATTGCTGTTGTCTTCTATTGGTTATTACCTTTTTTTTTTTATTGTTGTAAGGGTGCAGAGGTTAGTTGATAGTGTGGCAGCATAGTGTTATTAATAATGTGTGTATAGTAACATGGGGAGTCATACCAGGATCAAACACAAGGCTGCTGCAGAGTGACAGTAATATATGTATAGTAACATAGGACAGCCATACCAGGATCATCCACAAGGAGTCAGCATAATGTCAGTAATATGTGTGTAACACAGGCGGAGTCATACCAGGATCATCCACAATGAGGCAGCAGAGCATGAGTAATGCCTATCATAACATAGGCAAGTCATACCATGATCATCCACAAGGAGGCAGCAGAGTGATTGTGATGGAGATAAGAAATATTAAGTGTTCTTGCATAGCAGACCCCTTCCTGTTAATAAGTGTTCTTGAATGGCGACCCCTTCCTGTTATTATGTCTTCTTTTAGGAACACTTATTTTTTTCTCACACATATATATAATTATTCTTTTTTTTATTATTATAGCCAATTTTACCACCCTAAATAATACTACAGTTTTTACACTACATAGACAAGTAATATACGGAAACGTGCGTATTGTTCACGATTGTTGTGCTATCACTTTGTGGAATGTTTTGCTGAATTTTTTAAGATTAATCTCTGTTTTTTTTTTGCTAAATTTTACAGTAGGAATGAATGCTGCATCTACAGTGGAAGCAGAGCACAGCTACAGGGTTGAAGGAAAAATCATAACATGATTTGTAAACTGCCATCACTCTGTCATTTTCAAGCCCACCTACACATATCTTATATAAAAACATTCAGCTATCGGCTGTCACTAAAAATGTTCACGGCTAAGCCATACTCCTGATAGTTTTCACAATATGAACATTTTTTTGAACATCACCACTCACATTGACTTTAAGTGAAACTTCACTCAGAGCCACCATAAATTTTAAGTTACATTTTTAAAATGTAACTGTGCCTTCATTTTTAATATTTCAGAGACATACTATACATCAAACTTTAGCTCTGCTTCTATTGATTATCACAATATAAGGCTCTTAGTAGTAGCATTTATACTTATAAAAATAAAAAGTTTTTAAATATGGTAATTGCCAGTGAATTTGCCAAGTTGGAGAAGTGTGTTTATAAAAGTCTGTCAGCTTCCTGACTGAGTGACTTGCTATAGCAACCAAAGATGATTGACAGGCAGCTGAGTCAACAGGCTAACTGTGAGCTGCAAAATACAATCTGAAATTCATTTATCACTATCAGGCTTGCCATGTTCACTGCTTACATTTCATCAATCACTTTGTTACGGTTGACTGCAAGAATACTTCTCACAATTTCCCCAGAAATTTTAGATTTTCTATTTTTATTTTAGTGTTTTTTGAAATCAACACATGTGTCTATTAGTCAGTTGGTCTGCTTACTTAAAATTTGGAGTTCATATGGACCGCAGGGGGTATAAAATGAGATTGAGCTCTGGAGGGAGCGCAGACATCATGGTGTCCTGTGGCTGTGAAAACCCAGACTTGTTGGCATTGGGTGCTTGGGGGGAGAATGGGCAGAGCTTAATTCAGGATGGACAGAGTAACTTCTGGCTGCAGGCCTCTCTAGGTGATGCATTGAACTGTGCTTTGCGCAATCCTGGGACTTGTGGTTCTACATTGCCTGTGTGATCTTGAAACTGCAACCAAGACATACAGCCCTCTGAAGACCCGTGAGGAGTTGTTGAATAGCTGCCTAGACTTCCTCTGTTGGTGCCACTGCTGGCTGGTGAGTCCCTGAATTGCTACCCTGTGCAAAGGATTTAACTCTCTCCTCTCTGCCTGCTTGATGCCGCCCCCTGTGTTGATGATCCAACCTGGACTTAATCCTTGCACACCCGAGTTCTGCCGCACTGTCATGTGCCACCTCCTGTGCTGAGGACTCAACCTGAATTTAATCCTTGCCAAGCTGATTTCTGCTTGCCTGCTGGGTGCTGTCCCCTGTGTTGAGGATTCAATCTGTAATTAACCCTTGCCTGCTCAAGTTCTGCTGCCCTGTTATCTTCCACGCCTGTGCTGATGATATAACCTGGATTTAATCATTGCCTGCCCCAGGTCTGTCTGTTGTGTGCTACTCGGACGTAACTCCTTGCCTGACAGTCTACCACCTTGCTTTTTAACATAGACAGTGCAACGGACTATTGCCCCCGCATTGCCTACAATAACTTGGTAAGTCTTGTCATCTGTGACACTCTATGGTATGGATTTAACTTTTATTTTGCCAGATATACTCATCATGTTTCCTCCATATCACTCAATAAAAGCCTTGTATGTACCACTGCTCTCTGTGTGTTCTGTTCCACCAACCTCTCCGCAACAGTGATGGTAATGTGTTTAGTAGCACATGGGAGTCTTAACATGATTATCTACAAGGAGGCAGTGGAATGTTAGAAGGGTTTTGAGTAGGGGGTGGTTTTTTAGTTTTGGGTAGGGTGTGGGTTAGGAGTAGGGTTGGGTTTGAAGTTGATTTAGTCAAGGACTGACTCATCCATTGCTTATCTGTTCCTGTCCTAATTTATGACAATAGCTTTTGAATTTGCGCAAATTGTAAGGGATTCACGCTGACACACAAGTTCAGTCTATGAATACTTCTAGTTTATTTTAATGAAAAAGTGAGCTTATATATGCAGAATGATGCTAGAGTCATGTGACAACAGCATAAGCATTATATTAGTCTTTGATTGGTCATTTCCACACAAAAAAAATCTCCATCATGATATAGGTGTGATCTGCTTCCAGGACTTATCTTATAGGGAAAACAACATTCCTTTTTTTCAAGTTGGCACGGTGGGAAGGGGGCAGTGTGTGTGATTAGAAATTTATTAAGCAAAGATTTATTATAGTACCACAAAGCCAAGCATGCAGAAAATATTCACAAAACATATGTATTAAAGAATAAAAGTAAATATTTATAAAAATTATAAAAATAGCGTATATATATATATATATATATACAATAGGAAATGAAATAGGCATTTTAACAAATCCATCATAGTCCCCCCTTAAACTGACTATTTTTACTCTGTCCCTATAAGACCTCGCTCATCTGTCCTTATGTACATTGGAACTCTTTAATGCTGTACGTTAGACAGGTGATGACTATTTTATCTCCCCCCTTGCCACAGACTTTGTACATAAGGAAGTCAGATGCTATCCATACTAAATTGTGAGATTACTATTGGCGGGGAGGGACCGTAATGGGGTATAAGATTTTTCTTAATCTATCATGTGTGATCCTCTTGCTCCTGGTTCAGGAAGGTAGGTGTACTGTTGTCTACAGCTTTGCTCATCAATTTCCTCACACATGGTATAACACAGCATACAACCAGGACCAGGAAAATCAGAATTATTAGTACAGTTACCACTATTTGGGTAAGTATCTTTTGCCACGCACTCATCCAACTGAAATATTGATCCCACAAGTCTGTGATCCCGGAATTCATTTTCAACTCAACTGACAGGTCTTCCAATTTCTTTATAGACATATTCATGACAATACTGGGCCGAATGGTAAGGTTACTCTATGTACAACATGTTCTGTTTCCTTCTATCATTTTACAGACACCTCTTTTTTCTTCTAAAACCATGTCCAGAGCCATTCTATTCTGGAATGTCATGTAGGATGTAGGGGCTAACTGGTAAAAAATTCCTTGAAGGGCATCCCTAGTGTAATTCACAAACTTCTTTTGGTTATTTTATATGTAATTTATATATTCTACATTTTTAATAACAGTTATCATTGGAATCAGAAATTGAAAACCTACTGTTACTTGGTCTCTGGCTTTAAATTTATTAGGAACCCCCCTTGGGACTCCAATGGCACCTATATACACATGTGGGTCAAAAATACCAGAAGGAGCTTTTCGTTTCCTCCTATGGGCAGGCGTTGGGTACGGGGTATTTTCTGCTAGGATGTGGAGAGGCATAATGGCCTTTGCAAGAGCACACTCACCAGTCCAAATCCCTTACAATCTGATTGTAATCTTTTGGTCCCCAGTAATCATCCATGACACATATGTATACCTGGTCACTACTATCGGAACATGCTACTTGTGTCAAGATCATATATATTATGTTCATAACACCACATGGGATCTATATTATAGAAATCAAATTTGAAAATAGCTACATGAGTGTTGGATGAGTTGTAACAAAATATACTGGTGTCACATATTTCGGTGATATCCACCTCTTGAGCCTCTGTCAGACTCATAAGAAAAAGGATATACAACAT
>NW_028319550.1:922500-937500 GCF_062004578.1 Staurois parvus
TTTGATGAAAATGGTAGTGTAAAACACTACTGGGTTGACCATGTCCAACCCGCCTAGCTCTCTCCGTAGGTACGTGACCTCCCTCTTGATGAGATTAAGTCTGTTTCCCCACAGTAGCAGGAAAAACAGACTATAGATCCGTGCATAGAGGGGTGCTGGCAAAAGACAAACATAGCTGACAAATAAAAATTCAGGCAGCAGGTAGGTTTTGACGAGGCTCACCCTTTCCCTTAGGGACAGCTTCCAGCCTTTCCAGGCTGACACTTTCCGGGTGGCATCCTCCAGTCTGCGCTCCCAATTTCGTGCGGGGTAATCCCCAGGGCCGAAAAGGATGCCAAGGATCTTAATTTCCGGTTGAGGCTTGGGGAAAGCGTCCGGGAGGGGAAATTCCTCACCCTCCTTCCCCATCCAAAAAGCTTCACTCTTGTTCCAGTTCACTAGTGAACCGGACGCCTCCGAGTAGTCCCGAATCTGTGTCTCCACAAATCGGGCCTCCTCCCCGCTTGACACCACTACGGAGACGTCGTCCGCGTAGGCCACCGCTTTCACCGCCGGGCTGCCACAGGGGCCCATTGAGACCCCCCTCAAACGTCCGCAGCCGAGCCTTCGGATGAAGGGATCGACTGCAAAAACGTACAGAAGAGGGCTCAAGGGGCACCCCTGCCTAACGCCGGAGCCCACGGAGAAAGAGGGGCCCACCCAGCCGTTGACAAGAGGGAAGCTCACCGCCTCCCTGTACAAAGCACGGAGCCAATCGATGAACCGTTCCGGCAGACCGTATCTCACCAGGAGAAGCCACAGGTAATCGTGGTTTACCCTGTCAAAAGCTTGTGCCTGATCTAAAGCCAGCAGGTACTGTGTGTCCTCTCCAGCTCTGCACCTTTCCACAGCCTCCCGGACGCAAAGGACGGCACTAAAGGTGCCTCGGCCGGGAATTGCGCAGTGCTGTGCCGCAGACAGTACCCCATCAGCCACAGCTGACAGACGTACAAAAAGTATCTTGGCCAACACCTTTCTATCTGTGTTGAGAAGGGCGATGGGACGCCAATTCTCCACCACAGACGGATCTTTCCCCTTTGACAGAAGGATTAGAGCCGACCTTCTCATTGAGGGAGGCAGCAGGCCCTTGGCCAAACATGCGTTGAAGACCTCCGTCAAATGAGGAGCCAACAGACTCTTAAAGGTTTTATAAAATTCTGCCGAGAGCCCGTCGGGTCCCGGCGTCTTTTTGGATGACAACGAGTCAATGGCCTGCTCTACTTCAGCCACTGAAATCCTCTCTGTCAAAGAGTCGGGAGAGTCAGACATCGCCGGCAGCGGTGTTTCGTCAAGGAAACGTCTGGCTTTCTCCATGTCTAATTGCTTCCGCTCCAGGATGCCCGAAAAGTGGTCTCTGACCACACCCAGAATTCCCGGCCTGGACCGGACCAGGACTCCCGAAGTGTCGATCAGGCCGTGTATGACCTTCGAACTCGTCGCCTCACCGCAGTTCTTGTAAGGGTCCGGGGAGTTAAACTTCCCGTAGTCCCTCTCGAGAACGAGGGAGGCGAGACGGTCATACTGGCACTCCCTTAGTTGAAGCTTTAGAGTGGATATCTGCTCTTGGGAGCCTCCCGAGGACACCAGGCGGTCTAGCTGCCTTCGCAGCCCCAGGTAGGCTCGGTACTTTGAGACTGCCCTGTATTTTGAGACCCCACGGAAAAAGCCCTCAGATCTCTTCTTCACTGCTTCCCACCATTCGAGGCGGGAGCAGCCGCTCTCAAGGAGCGAGGCCTGATCCGTGTAGAAGGCCTCAAAGGCTTCCCTAACAGCAGAGTCCTCCAGTAGCGTCACGTTTAGACGCCACAAGCCCCGCCCTTTCTGAGGGGTCTCGGCAACATTCAGAGTGACGGATAGCAAAACGTGATCGGAGAACTCTACCGTTTGTAGCACAGGGCCCACAAAGACAGAGTCCCCCTTCAAAAAAAACCTATCTAGTCTACTCTTACAACTACCTCGGGCGTACGTGAAACCGGTGAGGTTGGGGAAGTGTCGAACGTGCACATCCACCAAGCCGGACTCCCTGACTATGCTGTTCAGAAAGATGCTATCGTATCCCAGGGGGCCTCCGGCACCTGCCCTGTCCTTCGGCCTAGTGATGGTGTTAAAATCACCGCCGAAGACCACCTGCTGGGACGTAAAAAGATAGGGCTTGACTGCCGTGAGGAGGCTCTTCCTCGCCCTCTTGGACTGAGGGCCGTAGAAATTTATAAGGCGAAGGGATTGCCCCCTCACGACAGCGTCTACCACCAAACATCTGCCGACTTCCACCTCAACCACTCGTCGGCATGCCACCGAACCGGTCTTAAAAAGGACCGCAACTCCACTACAGGGCTCGGCCGCAAGAGACCAGAGGGAGGGCCCATACCTCCACTCCCTCTTTGCAAGGTGCATCTCCGCCACAGATGCTAGCCAGGTCTCTTGCAAAAATAAAATATCAGCTTCAACTCGGCTGAGAAAATCAAAGGCCATGTAGCGAGCCGCCGTAGAGCGAATACTCGCGACATTAATGGTCGCGAGACGACATGGAGCGGGTACAGCCATTCTTAGTGTTTGATGTGGTTATGCTCAACCTTGACATACAGAAAAGAAAAACATTTAATCCACAGCGTCCATTTCATGTACCGAGGACTGCTCGTCCTCGTCCTCCTCCGAGGACAACACAGAAAATATATTGCTGAGGTGCAGAAAACCATCATCCGGGGGCCCTTGATGACCACCAGACCGGGGCACACCAGGCTGCTCCACAGCCCCCTTTGTTTTCTTCCTCCTCCTCTTTCTATGTGCCTGCCAGTCATCTCTAGAAACCTCCCCTGCGCTCTCACCACTGGTGGGAGTCAGCTCCTTTGTTTGCCTCCTGGTACGTTTTTGTGTACTAGGGGCCTGCACACCTCCCCCCTCTGGGACTTTGAGGGCGCCACAGAAATGTTCGGCAGCAGGGGGCACCGGCGTGCAAACCGTGCTCGCTTCCTCCTGACATGTTTCAGTGTTGGGCCGAGGGACCAACGGAGTAGAAGGGGGAGGGGGGGAAGGAGGAAGGTTTTCTATCTGGGGAGGTGGGACCTCACTCTGATTGGCCTGACACTCAACCTCAGAGTTATCCTGGTCCGTAACACTGGCACGCCCTGCATGCTCAGACTCCTGTCTCCTCCTCTCAGATCTCCTTAGTTGTGCCGGGGTCTTCCTCCTAACCGGCGGGGCAGTTGTGACAGTATCCTGAGATGTGGCAGCAGTATGGGTCCTCGAAGACTCCCTCGGAGGCCGAGGTTCCTCCTGACCGGTTGCATGGCCTCTAAAGGCCTTGGGGCAGCGACTAAAGGGGTGGCCTATTACCCCACACAAGTTACAGACGATGATGTGACAGACGTCTGCGGCGTGACCCACTCCGTTGCATCGGATACATCGCTGCACCGTACAGTCTGCGCTAAAATGGGTCGGGCTCCCACATTTAAAACACAGTTTTGGTTGTCCTGGGTAGAAAACCAGGATGCGATCCCTGCCGATGAATCCACTGGCAGGGATGTGAGAGACTGACAGGCCCCTCCTACCCAGCTTTACATGGGCAGTCCACGTGCCTGTCCAGATACCCTTCTCGTCCAGTCTCTTCCTCAGCGGACCCTGGAGCTGACCAAATCTGCTCAACCAAGTGACGATGTCCTCCTGAGGAAGAGACTCATTTCTTACCATGACGGTGACTTGTTTGACCTCCTCCTGCCTGGAAATCGCCACCAGTCTGAAACCCTTCCATGCCGTCTGTGACTTGACCAAATCGTACCTCATGAAAAAAAATTCCATTAATATAGGGGTTAGGAAGCTGACATCAAATTCAGACGTACCATGGGGGTGTATGACCGCGAATATATCCGCGACTTTGAAGCCCAGGCTGAGGACTCTGTCCACCACCTCCCCTCTACTTGGGCATGGACCCTCCCCCTGCCACTTAAGCTGGACCACGTTCCGTCTTCTCCTCTCTGGACCACCAGTAACTCTGGACCATGTCCCAGCTCCCTGGAAACTTGGGGGCATTGCAAAAGACTGGGGGCCAAACTGGCCATGGGAGGGCTCCTGCCTCACTTTGGCACCTGCGACATCCGCAAAGGATCTACCCTCCTGCAGTGCCGCCACCGTGTTGGAACTATCCGGGGGGAGGTTTTGCACCCCACCAACTTTGGCACCTTTGGGCTCCCTCCGGGCACTGTCAGCAGCTTTTGCAGGGACAGGGGCAGACTTAGACACTTCAGCCTTCCTTTGGGACTTTACACATTTGTCAGGATTTTTGCGGGCAGCGGATGCCCCAGAACCATTCTGCCCATGTACCTCCCCCGTTTTACCTGTAGGGGCCCTATCACAGAGGTCCTGGGGACCTGCGGGGGGTTTAGGGGAGGGAGAGTCCACACCACACCCCGCACCTAAGACCGCCATATCGGCATTACCAGGGACCACTTCTGTACAGACTTCCTGTTGTTGGGACCTTTCCTGCTCCCTGATGTAACTTGTAGCAGGGCAAGGAGTCTCCAACACCCCCGGCTCACAGTCCCCCCACTCTGGACCTTTTTTCCCTGTGTGTACAGTCTCACCAGTCCCTGAGTCCTCGGATTCATGTGTCTTTTGTGTGACTTCCTGTGTCACGGCGCTGGCCACGCCTACTTCTGGTTTCCTGCTGTGCTCCGCCTCTGCCTCCGACTGTGATGCCTGAGATTGACCGTGGGCTGGTCCGGGTGTGTGCGCAGCCGCGGGCGCCATCTTGGAAGCTGGCACATTGCTTTGTCCGCATGTCAGGGGCGCTTGGGATGCAGGTAAGTTCCTCTTCGGTCTCGGTGTCACGGCGCCGGTTCCTCCCTCTTCCAGTTGCACTCGTAGATCAGAGTCCTCCTCCCGATGAGCGGTAGAGTGACCCTGGGCGGGTCCGTGGATACCGTCTGTTTCGGGTGTCACTGTAGGAATATCAGAATGTCCGGGCGCCGGCTGACTAGCTGGGGAATGACCCTTGGCGGGTCCTTGTATGCATTCAGCCGCGGGCGCCGTATGAGAAGCTGTCACACTATCCTGGCAATGACCCTGGGCGGGTACGGGTTCACACACAGCTACGGCCGCCATTTTACAAGCGTCGGGCGCCATTTTAGAAGCTTCGGGCGCCATTTTAGAAGCTGGTACACTATCCTGGCAATGACCCTGGGCGGGAGTTGCGGGCGCCATTTTAGAAGCTTCGGGTGCCATTTTAGAAGCTGGTACACTATCCTGGCAATGACCCTGGGCGGGTTCGCGTTCACACTCAGCTGCGGCCGCCATTTTAGAAGCTTCGGGCGCCATTTTAGAAGCTGGTACACTAGCCTGGCAATGACCCTGGGCGGGTTCGAGTTCACACTCAGTTGCGGGCGCCATTTTAGAAGCTTCGGGCGCCATTTTAGAAGCTGGTACACTAGCCTGGCAATGACCCTGGGCGGGTCCGAGTTTACACTCAGCTGCGGCCGCCATTTTGGAAGCCTCGGGCGGCATTTTTGAAGCCTTTGAAGCTTGCCTACGTGCAGGAGATGCCGTCTGTGAGACCGGCGCCTTCTTGCTGCGGCCACTCGATGACAATACTGTTTGTGAATGTTCATGTTTTACCTTTCGCTGCTTCTTCTTCACACCTTTCACATGACTTGCTGCTCCACACTCTTCTGTCAGTTTCTGCACCACAACGACAGGTTTCCTGACTGAAAAGTCTGCTTGGGCAGTCACCTCCTTCTGTGTTCCAGTCATGGGATCCACTACCCCTTCAGTCAGACTTGTGTCCATATCTGTATCACTCTCTGCTGCTTGTAAGGGGGGGTCCACCTCAGCTGCAGCTCCCACCTCTGGGGTCTCCACCACCCCTGTCACCTGAGGTGAAAGTCCATCCCTGGCCCTGCGAGAGGCCTGGCTGCCTAGTCCACTGGCCGCTTTCACTCTGTGTAATATGTCCACCAATGACTCACGCTGCCCGGGGCCACTTTTGGACAAATTGTTCAGTAAATCCAAGTTGTCACCACAGAGGCCCTTCAGCCTGTCAATGTCAGCTTTGCAGCTGCTCCTCCTGCTACTGTTCATGTTGTCTCTGGAGGTCCTCAGCTTGGCCAAGTGCGCCATCCCCACCTCAAAGACACGGCATAGCTTCTCCATCAGTAACTGGACCTTCTCCTGTCTCGCTGCTGCTGCGGCCTGGTTCTCACCTGGCTGCGGCCTCCCCCAACTGACTACGGCCTGTGTTCCAAGGAACAGCCTCTCATCCGTAGTGAGGACAGGGGCCTCTTCATCCCCTTCCTCATAGCCAGACTCACACCTTCCTGGGCTGCAGGATTCCATCTTCTGCCTAATCAGCAGCCGGTGCCGGAGCTCTGCCAGACACAACCTTCACCTGCCACTGCTGGCTTCAGACTCACCCTCACACACCTGATGGGCACTGTCACCCCCCTCCTGGCCAATCAGCAGCTGGCATCACAGCCCCACTCTGACTGACAAGTGCGCCGTCCTGTCACATTCTGTCAGGGAAAGGTCACCGCTGTTTCCTCACAAATACACCTTTATTTTCATGGTTTTTTTTATTTTTTTTTTTATTTTTTTGAAATTTTTACAAAAATAATTTTCTTTCTTTTCTATTACTGCAGCTGCTGTCTCCAGACTTTCCTTCAATAGATCCTTGTTAATCCCTTCCATACCGGCACTGTCACCCCCACCCCCCCCAGGACAGGTTTCAGCTCTCAGCGCTCTCACACCTTGAATGACAATTGCGCGGTCATACAACATTGTACCCAAACTAACATTTTATCATTTTATTCACACAACTACAGCTTTCTCTTGGTGGTATTTAATCACCGCTGGGCTTTTTATATTTGGATAAATTAACTAAAAAGACCAAAATTTTGGATAAAAACACAATTTTTTCTTTTTTTATTTTAGAAAAGTTTGCAAATAAATAATTGTTCATAAATTTAGGCCGAGATGTATTCTGCTACATGTCTTTGTTTAAAATAACACAAATTAAGATGTATTATTTAGTTTGTAGGAAAGTTATAGAGTTCACAATCTATGGGATAGATCTGAATATTGATCAATCCTGAAGTACTGACAGCCAATGTCATTTCCTGAGGTCCAAGAATGTCAGAACGGTGCAGATATCCCCCAAATGTCAGAACAGTACAGATATCCCCCAAATGACCCCTTTTTGCAGAGTAAACCGTCCGACGTACTTCATAATAGGAATGTCAATTTTTTTGAATTTTTTTTTTTTTGGTCATTATTTTGTTGAAAATTTAAAATAATGTCTTTCCAAAATTTTTTTTTACATCCTGTCACCAGTGCAGTACAGCGTCATCATATAACTGGCATGGCTGTGATCAGGGACACTGAATGGTGACAGTATGAAAAAATTTTTTTTTTTTTTTTTTTTTAATAGTTCACTATGACCAAAGTAGTACAATGTTACCATAGTATCATTGTACTAATTTTGGTAAGTAATTTTTTTTATTTTTTTTTTTTTAAATTTAGCGTATAGGAAAGAATTACTTTGCTATAAGCAAGTATTTACCTGAATGTCATAGATTCATTTTTTTTTTTTTTTTTTTTGGTGCTTAGCTGTGATTTGGACACAACTGTCATGTGATTGTTCACAGCAGGTCACATGGTACCGGCAACAGGGGCCGGTACTCCGATCTGTCATCATCCGTGTCCGAGTTACACCGCCGGTGACAGATCGCGCTGCTCTGCAGCAGCCCAATCTGTGCATGTGCGGGAGGACATCATATGGCATCCACCCTGAATGCTGATGACATTTGTTGCCCACCATTCGCCCATAGGGGGGGCGGCTAATGGTAAAAGGGATAGGGTTATGGAAGGGAAATTTATGTTGTTCTTGTCTGCCGTTTTGTTTGCCATAACTCCATGTTGTTTCTTGGATTACATGTTGATTAATTCCTTTTCTATGATACCCAGAATGAGTTCATTAGAATCTGAATACATGCATGTCAAAGCTGTGTATCTATCATAGAACTGAACTCACAATATTCGTATCCTTGGAAGAGGCAGGAATAGCATCCAATTATTTCTCTGTACGAACAGCACCGGCTTCTACTATCATACAGGTAACAGTTACCCACTTTTGCTGTATGGGAGAATCTACATTGTTGACATACACAGCCTTTACAAGTATCCAGTCAAAGTCCATTCTGTGATACAATATATATGGAGTCTAATGAAAGATTTACATTGCTCTTTGAAAGGCTTGGTGTGTGTGAATTTCTTTTCTTACAGAGACCATTCTCTTTGGCCCTACCAGTGCTCATTATTGGCACAAATCACTTTTCTGGTATCTTCAGTCAAACAGAGATCCAGTTCCAGGCAAGCCTGATCTAACAACCTACGGTTCTATGGGGTAGGTACCTGCTTAAATTCAGCCGAGGCTGAAGCTATTATTGATTCCAGCTGACACTGTTTATGTTGTATATTCGGGCTCTATTCTCAGCTTCTTTCAATTTATCTTTTAGGGTGTCCATCTCAGCATGCAGATCATCCACCTCCTGTTCATGGCCCTCCAAGACCGTAGTCACCAGATCCATATGTTCTAGTTGATGGGCACGATGGCTCAATTCTTTTCTATCTCAAAGCAGATCAGAAGATAATTTTCAAGAGGCAACTGTAATCTCCTCTGGCACTATTGCGCATAATTTGTGTAGCAAGGCTTCAGTTTTTTACTCAAGAGGACCAGTCAGGCCCGATGGAAGCTGCTGCTGACTATAGCCATCCGACTCAGGATCCCCTGTAAGCTGCGTGATGTTATCAGGCTTTGGGGGTCTGGGCGTTAGCTTGATAGTGTGGCTATGCGGAGGGGATTGCTGCTGGCCCCAGAGTTTGGGTTTGGTGCATGTTGTTCGATGCATTTTTATGACAAGTCTAGGTAGTTCACAAACACAAAGGGATGGGGGTGTATGGTGTCTCCACACATAGATGGACAGATGGGGGACAGTGAGATAGAGGGGAGTGATGTGGTATATGGTGTCTCCAGGCATAGATGGACAGATGTGGGACAGTGAGATAGAGGGGTGGGATGGGGGTGTATGGTGTCTCCAGGCATAGATGGTTACTCACTGTCTTATGATTGTTTTCTCTGTGCTCAGAATACTCTTCATTCTTGGTCAGAGTAGAGAGAAGCTGTGATCTGCCTGCCAGATGTCAGAGACGTCCCGTCATCTACAGAGTACTTCTCCTGGGTTGGACTATGGGAAGAAGTGATGGAGCAGCAAGGACACCCTGTGACTTAAGGTAGGATGAGTTTACAACCACATATCAGACACCAACCTCCTCGCTGTTGATCTTTCAGAACTAGAAAATAGGACTGTGCATCCGCTAGGATTTACACTCTCACACATTCACACCAGATACCAGCCTCTTCACTATTGCTCAGTCTGAACAGGCAAAGATTGCAGCAGCTAAGACACTTTAATATCAGGCTTGAATTCGGGGGTGTTTGTGGTTGTATGCAGCTGAGTAAAGAATTTTTAAAGGCTATTTAAAAAATAAAAATTAATAATATATATATTATACTTAACTGCTCTGTTTAATGGTTTTGCACAAAGCAGCCACAAATCTCCTCTTCTGGAGTCCCCAGTAAGCATTCTAAGCTCTTCCTCTTCTTTGTCCCCAGTAGCAAGCCACTTAATATTCGGCACAACTGCGGCTCATTTCTGAGATAAGCAGGGGGTGTCTGCTGACACATACAGAGAAGCTTGACCCCGTTGTGCTTGCAGGATTTGATTTGCAGCATCAGCCAATGGCTCACACTACTGCCTCTGTGAGCAGAGAGGAGAAAGCTGATGTAAATGTGCACAGCCCTGGATCATGACAGGACTCGGGTAGGTATAAGGGGGGGCGGTGAGGAGGCAGAACGATTACTAGAATATTTTTTACCTTAATGCAGAGAATACATAAAGGTATAACATGTTTAGCCTTTAGAACCACCTGAAGCCTTCGCCAATGTCTGAGCTGCTGCACAATCCTGTGTATTCAGGCGCAGCATCAAAGAGGCCGGTATTCTGTTGTGTGCATGTGGCTGAGGAAAGCCGGGATAAAGTCTTTGCTGCTTTAACTGAACAAACAGGACTGTGCAGCTGCTTAGATGTTGGTCCGGCTTTACTCAGCCACATGTGTACAATGGAATACCAGCCTCTTTAATGCTGCAAAGTCATGATTGTGTGTTCAGAGACATTGGCTCAGCGTTACTCTGCCACATGCACACATCAGAACGGCTGCTTCTTTGTTGCTGCACAGTCCTGTTTGTTCAGATGCAGCAGCCAAAAGGCTGCTATTCTTGTGCATGCATGTGGCTGAATAGGGCCGGGACAATGTGTAATCTGCTGCACAGTCCTGTTGTTTGTTCAGATAGAGCAGCAAAGACTTGATCCCGGCCTTCCTCTGCCACATGCACACAATGGAATACCAGCCTCTGTGCTGCTGTCTCTGAACAAACATGATTGTGCATCAACTAAGAGCCCGATATTTCATTGTGTGCATGTGTCTGAGGGTGGATGTACTAAAGTATTTGCTGTTATATCTGAACAAGCAACAGGACTGTGCAGCAGACTAAACAATGTCCTTGCCTTAGACACATGTACACATCTAAATACCAGCCTCTTTGCTGCTGTGCAGTCCTGTTCATACACAGCAGCAATAAGGGCCTGTCATTCCCTTGTGTAAAGCCAGGCCAATGTATTTGCTGTTTAACATTTTTTTTTTAGGGTCAGGGTATGTGCTTATTGTGCGCGCTCTTTGTTGGCTTGTGGTTTTGATTGCTGTTGTCTTCTATTGGTTATTACCTTTTTTTTTTTATTGTTGTAAGGGTGCAGAGGTTAGTTGATAGTGTGGCAGCATAGTGTTATTAATAATGTGTGTATAGTAACATGGGGAGTCATACCAGGATCAAACACAAGGCTGCTGCAGAGTGACAGTAATATATGTATAGTAACATAGGACAGCCATACCAGGATCATCCACAAGGAGTCAGCATAATGTCAGTAATATGTGTGTAACACAGGCGGAGTCATACCAGGATCATCCACAATGAGGCAGCAGAGCATGAGTAATGCCTATCATAACATAGGCAAGTCATACCATGATCATCCACAAGGAGGCAGCAGAGTGATTGTGATGGAGATAAGAAATATTAAGTGTTCTTGCATAGCAGACCCCTTCCTGTTAATAAGTGTTCTTGAATGGCGACCCCTTCCTGTTATTATGTCTTCTTTTAGGAACACTTATTTTTTTCTCACACATATATATAATTATTCTTTTTTTTATTATTATAGCCAATTTTACCACCCTAAATAATACTACAGTTTTTACACTACATAGACAAGTAATATACGGAAACGTGCGTATTGTTCACGATTGTTGTGCTATCACTTTGTGGAATGTTTTGCTGAATTTTTTAAGATTAATCTCTGTTTTTTTTTTGCTAAATTTTACAGTAGGAATGAATGCTGCATCTACAGTGGAAGCAGAGCACAGCTACAGGGTTGAAGGAAAAATCATAACATGATTTGTAAACTGCCATCACTCTGTCATTTTCAAGCCCACCTAAATATATCTTATATAAAAACATTCAGCTATCGGCTGTCACTAAAAATGTTCACGGCTAAGCCATACTCCTGATAGTTTTCACAATATGAACATTTTTTTGAAAATCACCACTCACATTGACTTTAAGTGAAACTTCACTCAGAGCCACCATAAATTTTAAGTTACATTTTTAAAATGTAACTGTGCCTTCATTTTTAAAATTTCAGAGACATACTATACATCAAACTTTAGCTCTGCTTCTATTGATTATCACAATATAAGGCTCTTAGTAGTAGCATTTATACTTATAAAAATAAAAAGTTTTTAAATATGGTAATTGCCAGTGAATTTGCCAAGTTGGAGAAGTGTGTTTATAAAAGTCTGTCAGCTTCCTGACTGAGTGACTTGCTATAGCAACCAAAGATGATTGACAGGCAGCTGAGTCAACAGGCTAACTGTGAGCTGCAAAATACAATCTGAAATTCATTTATCACTATCAGGCTTGCCATGTTCACTGCTTACATTTCATCAATCACTTTGTTACGGTTGACTGCAAGAATACTTCTCACAATTTCCCCAGAAATTTTAGATTTTCTATTTTTATTTTAGTGTTTTTTGAAATAAACACATGTGTCTATTAGTCAGTTGGTCTGCTTACTTAAAATTTGGAGTTCATATGGACCGCAGGGGGTATAAAATGAGATTGAGCTCTGGAGGGAGCGCAGACATCATGGTGTCCTGTGGCTGTGAAAACCCAGACTTGTTGGCATTGGGTGCTTGGGGGGAGAATGGGCAGAGCTTAATTCAGGATGGACAGAGTAACTTCTGGCTGCAGGCCTCTCTAGGTGATGCATTGAACTGTGCTTTGCGCAATCCTGGGACTTGTGGTTCTACATTGCCTGTGTGATCTTGAAACTGCAACCAAGACATACAGCCCTCTGAAGACCCGTGAGGAGTTGTTGAATAGCTGCCTAGACTTCCTCTGTTGGTGCCACTGCTGGCTGGTGAGTCCCTGAATTGCTACCCTGTGCAAAGGATTTAACTCTCTCCTCTCTGCCTGCTTGATGCCTCCCCCTGTGTTGATGATCCAACCTGGACTTAATCCTTGCACACCCGAGTTCTGCCGCACTGTCATGTGCCACCTCCTGTGCTGAGGACTCAACCTGAATTTAATCCTTGCCAAGCTGATTTCTGCTTGCCTGCTGGGTGCTGTCCCCTGTGTTGAGGATTCAATCTGTAATTAACCCTTGCCTGCTCAAGTTCTGCTGCCCTGTTATCTTCCACGCCTGTGCTGATGATATAACCTGGATTTAATCATTGCCTGCCCCAGGTCTGTCTGTTGTGTGCTACTCGGACGTAACTCCTTGCCTGACAGTCTACCACCTTGCTTTTTAACATAGACAGTGCAACGGACTATTGCCCCCGCATTGCCTACAATAACTTGGTAAGTCTTGTCATCTGTGACACTCTATGGTATGGATTTAACTTTTATTTTGCCAGATATACTCATCATGTTTCCTCCATATCACTCAATAAAAGCCTTGTATGTACCACTGCTCTCTGTGTGTTCTGTTCCACCAACCTCTCCGCAACAGTGATGGTAATGTGTTTAGTAGCACATGGGAGTCTTAACATGATTATCTACAAGGAGGCAGTGGAATGTTAGAAGGGTTTTGAGTAGGGGGTGGTTTTTTAGTTTTGGGTAGGGTGTGGGTTAGGAGTAGGGTTGGGTTTGAAGTTGATTTAGTCAAGGACTGACTCATCCATTGCTTATCTGTTCCTGTCCTAATTTATGACAATAGCTTTTGAATTTGCACAAATTGTAAGGGATTCACGCTGACACACAAGTTCAGTCTATGAATACTTCTAGTTTATTTTAATGAAAAAGTGAGCTTATATATGCAGAATGATGCTAGAGTCATGTGACAACAGCATAAGCATTATATTAGTCTTTGATTGGTCATTTCCACACAAAAAAAATCTCCATCATGATATAGGTGTGATCTGCTTCCAGGACTTATCTTATAGGGAAAACAAAATTCCTTTTTTTCAAGTTGGCACGGTGGGAAGGGGGCAGTGTGTGTGATTAGAAATTTATTAAGCAAAGATTTATTATAGTACCACAAAGCCAAGCATGCAGAAAATATTCACAAAACATATGTATTAAAAAATAAAAGTAAATATTTATAAAAATTATAAAAATAGCGTATATATATATATATATATATACAATAGGAAATGAAATAGGCATTTTAACAAATCCATCATAGTCCCCCCTTAAACTGACTATTTTTACTCTGTCCCTATAAGACCTCGCTCATCTGTCCTTATGTACATTGGAACTCTTTAATGCTGTACGTTAGACAGGTGATGACTATTTTATCTCCCCCCTTGCCACAGACTTTGTACATAAGGAAGTCAGATGCTATCCATACTAAATTGTGAGATTACTATTGGCGGGGAGGGACCGTAATGGGGTATAAGATTTTTCTTAATCTATCATGTGTGATCCTCTTGCTCCTGGTTCAGGAAGGTAGGTGTACTGTTGTCTACAGCTTTGCTCATCAATTTCCTCACACATGGTATAACACAGCATACAACCAGGACCAGGAAAATCAGAATTATTAGTACAGTTACCACTATTTGGGTAAGTATCTTTTGCCACGCACTCATCCAACTGAAATATTGATCCCACAAGTCTGTGATCCCGGAATTCATTTTCAACTCAACTGACAGGTCTTCCAATTTCTTTATAGACATATTCATGACAATACTGGGCCGAATGGTAAGGTTACTCTATGTACAACATGTTCTGTTTCCTTCTATCATTTTACAGACACCTCTTTTTTCTTCTAAAACCATGTCCAGAGCCATTCTATTCTGGAATGTCATGTAGGATGTAGGGGCTAACTGGTAAAAAATTCCTTGAAGGGCATCCCTAGTGTAATTCACAAACTTCTTTTGGTTATTTTATATGTAATTTATATATTCTACATTTTTAATAACAGTTATCATTGGAATCAGAAATTGAAAACCTGCTGTTACTTGGTCTCTGGCTTTAAATTTATTAGGAACCCCCCTTGGGACTCCAATGGCACCTATATACACATGTGGGTCAAAAATACCAGAAGGAGCTTTTCGTTTCCTCCTATGGGCAGGCGTTGGGTACGGGGTATTTTCTGCTAGGATGTGGAGAGGCATAATGGCCTTTGCAAGAGCACACTCACCAGTCCAAATCCCTTACAATCTGATTGTAATCTTTTGGTCCCCAGTAATCATCCATGACACATATGTATACCTGGTCACTACTATCGGAACATGCTACTTGTGTCAAGATCATATATATTATGTTCATAACACCACATGGGATCTATATTATAGAAATCAAATTTG
>NW_028319550.1:965000-967500 GCF_062004578.1 Staurois parvus
GCGGGTCCCCGGGGGGACGCGTCCCCTGGCGGGCGGGAGGGGCGAGGCGCGCCGCGGCGGCCTGCCGGCCCCCCTGGGGCTCGGGGCCTGGGCGCGCTCTCCCCTCCCCGCCGGGGCGCGGGGGGCTCCATCGGTCTTGGCCCGGCTAGCGGGGAGCGGTCCCGTGGGGGTGGGCGAGGGGGTAAAAGCCGGGCTCGCTCTGTCACCGTCTACCCCCTCCCAGTAATCTGCAGGAGGGTTCCCGGCCCGGGTCTGGACGACCGGAGGCCGCCCGACGTTGACCGGGAAAAGCGGGGACCCCGGGCCGCCCTCCCCGGTTCTCTCATCCGAGGTCCCGACCTCATTCGCGACTTCCGAGGGGATCGCGGCCAGGACGCCACAAAGTGCCGTCGGTCAGCTTCCCGAGACAACCGCGGCCCCCCCCCTGGGGCTCGGGGCCTGGGCGCGCTCTCCCCTCCCCGCAGGGCGCGGGGGGCTCCATCGGTCTTGGCCCGGCTAGCGGGGAGCGGTCCCGTGGGGGTGGGCGAGGGGGTAAAAGCCGGGCTCGCTCTGTCACCGTCTACCCCCTCCCAGTAATCTGCAGGAGGGTTCCCGGCCCGGGTCTGGACGACCGGAGGCCGCCCGACGTTGACCGGGAAAAGCGGGGACCCCGGGCCGCCCTCCCCGGTTCTCTCATCCGAGGTCCCGACCTCATTCGCGACTTCCGAGGGGATCGCGGCCAGGACGCCACAAAGTGCCGTCGGTCAGCTTCCCGAGACAACCGCGGCCCCCCCCTGGGGCTCGGGGCCTGGGCGCGCTCTCCCCTCCCCGCAGGGCGCGGGGGGCTCCATCGATCTTGGCCCGGCTAGCGGGGAGCGGTCCCGTGCGGGTGGGCGAGGGGGTGAAAGCCGGGCTCGCTCTGTCACCGTCTACCCCCTCCCAGTAATCTGCAGGAGGGTTCCCGGCCCGGGTCTGGACGACCGGAGGCCGCCCGACGTTGACCGGGAAAAGCCGGGACCCCGGGCCGCCCTCCCCGGTTCTCTCATCCGAGGTCCCGACCTCATTCGCCACTTCCGCGGGGATCGCGGCCGGAACGCCGCAAAGTGCCGCCGGTCAGCTTCCCGAGACAACCGCAAACCGCGGCCGGCTCCGAGCCGCGGCCGCTGCCCGCGGACGGCTCCAGACATCGCGGCCGGCTCCCGGGTGCCTCCGGCCGGCTTCCCGGACCCGCGGCTGCCCGCGGACGGCTCCAGACATCGCGGCCGGCTCCCGGGTGCCCCCGGCCGGCTTCCAGGACCCGCGGACGGCTCCAGACATCGCGGCCGGCTCCCGGGTGCCCCCGGCCGGCTTCCAGGAGCCGCGGACGGCTCCAGACTCCCCAAGTGCCGCCGGCCAGCTTCCCGAGACAACCGCTGACCGCGGACGGCTCCAGAGCTCGCGGCCGGCTCCCGGGTGCCTCCGGCCGGCTTCCCGGACCCGCGGAACTCCGCGGACGGCTCCAGACATCGCGGTCGGCTCCCGGGTCCCGCCGGTCAGCTTCCCGAGACAACCGCTGACCGCGGACGGCTCCAGACCTCGCGGCCGGCTCCCGGGCGCCTCCGGCCGGCTTCCCGGACCCGCGGACGCCCGCGGACGGCTCCAGACATCGCGGTCGGCTCCCGGGTCCCGCCGGTCAGCTTCCCGAGACAACCGCTGACCGCGGACGGCTCCAGACCTCGCGGCCGGCTCCCGGGCGCCTCCGGCCGGCTTCCCGGACCCGCGGACGCCCGCGGACGGCTCCAGACATCGCGGTCGGCTCCCGGGTCCCGCCGGTCAGCTTCCCGAGACAACCGCTGACCGCGGACGGCTCCAGAGCTCGCGCCCGGCTCCCGGGCGCCCCCGGCCGGCTTCCAGGACCCGCGGACGGCTCCAGACATGGCGGCCGGCTCCCGGGTGCCCCAGGCCGGCTTCCAGGACCCGCGGACGGCTCCAGACTCAGAGTGCCGCCGGTCAGCTTCCCGGGACAACCGCGGCCGCTGCCCGCGGACGGCTCCAGACATGGCGTCCGGCTCCCGGGTGCCCCCCCCGGCCAGGTTCCCCGGACAACCGCGGCCGCTGCCCGCGGACGGCTCCAGAGCTCGCGCCCGGCTCCCGGGTGCCCCCGGCCGGCATCCAGGACCCGCGGACGGCTCCAGACGTGGCGGCCGGCTCCCGGGTGCCCCCCGGCCAGCTTCCCCGGACAACCGCTTCCCGGACCCGCGGACGCCCGCGGACGGCTCCAGACATGGCGTCCGGCTCCCGGGTGCCCCCCCCGGCCAGGTTCCCCGGACAACCGCGGCCGCTGCCCGCGGACGGCTCCAGAGCTCGCGCCCGGCTCCCGGGTGCCCCCGGCCGGCATCCAGGACCCGCGGACGGCTCCAGACGTGGCGGCCGGCTCCCGGGTGCCCCCCGGCCAGCTTCCCCGGACAACCGCCGGCCGCGACCGGCTTCCCGGACCCGCGGACGTCTCCAGACATGGCGGCCGGCTCCCGGGTGCCCCCCG
>NW_028319550.1:977500-990000 GCF_062004578.1 Staurois parvus
TGCGCAGTGCTGTGCCGCAGACAGTACCCCATCAGCCACAGCTGACAGACGTACGAAAAGTATCTTGGCCAACACCTTTCTATCTGTGTTGAGAAGGGCGATGGGACGCCAATTCTCCACCACAGACGGATCTTTCCCCTTTGACAGAAGGATTAGGGCCGACCTTCTCATTGAGGGAGGCAGCAGGCCCTTGGCCAAACATGCGTTGAAGACCTCCGTCAAATGAGGAGCCAACAGACTCTTAAAGGTTTTATAAAATTCTGCCGAGAGCCCGTCGGGTCCCGGCGTCTTTTTGGATGACAACGAGTCAATGGCCTGCTCTACTTCAGCCACTGAAATCCTCTCTGTCAAAGAGTCGGGAGAGTCAGACATCGCCGGCAGCGGTGTTTCGTCAAGGAAACGTCTGGCTTTCTCCATGTCTAATTGCTTCCGCTCCAGGATGCCCGAAAAGTGGTCTCTGACCACACCCAGAATTCCCGGCCTGGACCGGACCAGGACTCCCGAAGTGTCGATCAGGCCGTGTATGACCTTCGAACTCGTCGCCTCACCGCAGTTCTTGTAAGGGTCCGGGGAGTTAAACTTCCCGTAGTCCCTCTCGAGAACGAGGGAGGCGAGACGGTCATACTGGCACTCCCTTAGTTGAAGCCTTAGAGTGGATATCTGCTCTTGGGAGCCTCCCGAGGACACCAGGCGGTCTAGCTGCCTTCGCAGCCCCAGGTAGGCTCGGTACTTTGAGACTGCCCTGTATTTTGAGACCCCACGGAAAAAGCCCTCAGATCTCTTCTTCACTGCTTCCCACCATTCGAGGCGGGAGCAGCCGCTCTCAAGGAGCGAGGCCTGATCCGTGTAGAAGGCCTCAAAGGCTTCCCTAACAGCAGAGTCCTCCAGTAGCGTCACGTTCAGACGCCACAAGCCCCGCCCTTTCTGAGGGGTCTCGGCAACATTCAGAGTGACGGATAGCAAAACGTGATCGGAGAACTCTACCGTTTGTAGCACAGGGCCCACAAAGACAGAGTCCCCCTTCAAAAAAAACCTATCTAGTCTACTCTTACAACTACCTCGGGCGTACGTGAAACCGGTGAGGTTGGGGAAGTGTCGAACGTGCACATCCACCAAGCCGGACTCCCTGACTATGCTGTTCAGAAAGATGCTATCGTATCCCAGGGGGCCTCCGGCACCTGCCCTGTCCTTCGGCCTAGTGATGGTGTTAAAATCACCGCCGAAGACCACCTGCTGGGACGTAAAAAGATAGGGCTTGACTGCCGTGAGGAGGCTCTTCCTCGCCCTCTTGGACTGAGGGCCGTAGAAATTTATAAGGCGAAGGGATTGCCCCCTCACGACAGCGTCTACCACCAAACATCTGCCGACTTCCACCTCAACCACTCGTCGGCATGCCACCGAACCGGTCTTAAAAAGGACCGCAACTCCACTACAGGGCTCGGCCGCAAGAGACCAGAGGGAGGGCCCATACCTCCACTCCCTCTTTGCAAGGTGCATCTCCGCCACAGATGCTAGCCAGGTCTCTTGCAAAAATAAAATATCAGCTTCAACTCGGCTGAGAAAATCAAAGGCCATGTAGCGAGCCGCCGTAGAGCGAATACTCGCGACATTAATGGTCGCGAGACGACATGGAGCGGGTACAGCCATTCTTAGTGTTTGATGTGGTTATGCTCAACCTTGACATACAGAAAAGAAAAACATTTAATCCACAGCGTCCATTTCATGTACCGAGGACTGCTCGTCCTCGTCCTCCTCCGAGGACAACACAGAAAATATATTGCTGAGGTGCAGAAAACCATCATCCGGGGGCCCTTGATGACCACCAGACCGGGGCACACCAGGCTGCTCCACAGCCCCCTTTGTTTTCTTCCTCCTCCTCTTTCTATGTGCCTGCCAGTCATCTCTAGAAACCTCCCCTGCGCTCTCACCACTGGTGGGAGTCAGCTCCTTTGTTTGCCTCCTGGTACGTTTTTGTGTACTAGGGGCCTGCACACCTCCCCCCTCTGGGACTTTGAGGGCGCCACAGAAATGTTCGGCAGCAGGGGGCACCGGCGTGCAAACCGTGCTCGCTTCCTCCTGACATGTTTCAGTGTTGGGCCGAGGGACCAACGGAGTAGAAGGGGGAGGGGGGGAAGGAGGAAGGTTTTCTATCTGGGGAGGTGGGACCTCACTCTGATTGGCCTGACACTCAACCTCAGAGTTATCCTGGTCCGTAACACTGGCACGCCCTGCATGCTCAGACTCCTGTCTCCTCCTCTCAGATCTCCTTAGTTGTGCCGGGGTCTTCCTCCTAACCGGCGGGGCAGTTGTGACAGTATCCTGAGATGTGGCAGCAGTATGGGTCCTCGAAGACTCCCTCGGAGGCCGAGGTTCCTCCTGACCGGTTGCATGGCCTCTAAAGGCCTTGGGGCAGCGACTAAAGGGGTGGCCTATTACCCCACACAAGTTACAGACGATGATGTGACAGACGTCTGCGGCGTGACCCACTCCGTTGCATCGGATACATCGCTGCACCGTACAGTCTGCGCTAAAATGGGTCGGGCTCCCACATTTAAAACACAGTTTTGGTTGTCCTGGGTAGAAAACCAGGATGCGATCCCTGCCGATGAATCCACTGGCAGGGATGTGAGAGACTGACAGGCCCCTCCTACCCAGCTTTACATGGGCAGTCCACGTGCCTGTCCAGATACCCTTCTCGTCCAGTCTCTTCCTCAGCGGACCCTGGAGCTGACCAAATCTGCTCAACCAAGTGACGATGTCCTCCTGAGGAAGAGACTCATTTCTTACCATGACGGTGACTTGTTTGACCTCCTCCTGCCTGGAAATCGCCACCAGTCTGAAACCCTTCCATGCCGTCTGTGACTTGACCAAATCGTACCTCATGAAAAAAAATTCCATTAATATAGGGGTTAGGAAGCTGACATCAAATTCAGACGTACCATGGGGGTGTATGACCGCGAATATATCCGCGACTTTGAAGCCCAGGCTGAGGACTCTGTCCACCACCTCCCCTCTACTTGGGCATGGACCCTCCCCCTGCCACTTAAGCTGGACCACGTTCCGTCTTCTCCTCTCTGGACCACCAGTAACTCTGGACCATGTCCCAGCTCCCTGGAAACTTGGGGGCATTGCAAAAGACTGGGGGCCAAACTGGCCATGGGAGGGCTCCTGCCTCACTTTGGCACCTGCGACATCCGCAAAGGATCTACCCTCCTGCAGGGACGCCACCGTGTTGGAACTATCCGGGGGGAGGTTTTGCACCCCACCAACTTTGGCACCTTGGGGCTCCCTCCGGGCACTGTCAGCAGCTTTTGCAGGGACAGGGGCAGACTTAGACACTTCAGCCTTCCTTTGGGACTTTACACATTTGTCAGGATTTTTGCGGGCAGCGGATGCCCCAGAACCATTCTGCCCATGTACCTCCCCCGTTTTACCTGTAGGGGCCCTATCACAGAGGTCCTGGGGACCTGCGGGGGGTTTAGGGGAGGGAGAGTCCACACCACACCCCGCACCTAAGACCGCCATATCGGCATTACCAGGGACCACTTCTGTACAGACTTCCTGTTGTTGGGACCTTTCCTGCTCCCTGATGTAACTTGTAGCAGGGCAAGGAGTCTCCAACACCCCCGGCTCACAGTCCCCCCACTCTGGACCTTTTTTCCCTGTGTGTACAGTCTCACCAGTCCCTGAGTCCTCGGATTCATGTGTCTTTTGTGTGACTTCCTGTGTCACGGCGCTGGCCACGCCTACTTCTGGTTTCCTGCTGTGCTCCGCCTCTGCCTCCGACTGTGATGCCTGAGATTGACCGTGGGCTGGTCCGGGTGTGTGCGCAGCCGCGGGCGCCATCTTGGAAGCTGGCACATTGCTTTGTCCGCATGTCAGGGGCGCTTGGGATGCAGGTAAGTTCCTCTTCGGTCTCGGTGTCACGGCGCCGGTTCCTCCCTCTTCCAGTTGCACTCGTAGATCAGAGTCCTCCTCCCGATGAGCGGTAGAGTGACCCTGGGCGGGTCCGTGGATACCGTCCGTTTCGGGTGTCGCTGTAGGGATATCAGAATGTCCGGGCGCCGGCTGACTAGCTGGGGAATGACCCTTGGCGGGTCCTTGCATGCATTCAGCCGCGGGCGCCGTATGAGAAGCTGTCACACTATCCTGGCAATGACCCTGGGCGGGTACGGCTTCACACACAGCTGCGGCCGCCATTTTAGAAGCTTCGGGCGCCATTTTACAAGCGTCGGGCGCCATTTTAGAAGCTGGTACACTATCCTGGCAATGACCCTGGGCGGGTACGGGTTCACACACAGCTGCGGCCGCCATTTTACAAGCGTCGGGCGCCATTTTAGAAGCTTCGGGCGCCATTTTAGAAGCTGGTACACTAGCCTGGCAATGACCCTGGGCGGGAGTTGCGGGCGCCATTTTAGAAGCTTCGGGCGCCATTTTAGAAGCTGGTACACTAGCCTGGCAATGACCCTGGGCGGGTTCGAGTTCACACTCAGTTGCGGGCGCCATTTTAGAAGCTGGTACAGTAGCCTGGCAATGACCCTGGGCGGGTCCGAGTTTACACTCAGCTGCGGCCGCCATTTTGGAAGCCTCGGGCGGCATTTTTGAAGCCTTTGAAGCTTGCCTACGTGCAGGAGATGCCGTCTGTGAGACCGGCGCCTTCTTGCTGCGGCCACTCGATGACAATACTGTTTGTGAATGTTCATGTTTTACCTTTCGCTGCTTCTTCTTCACACCTTTCACATGACTTGCTGCTCCACACTCTTCTGTCAGTTTCTGCACCACAACGACAGGTTTCCTGACTGAAAAGTCTGCTTGGGCAGTCACCTCCTTCTGTGTTCCAGTCATGGGATCCACTACCCCTTCAGTCAGACTTGTGTCCGTATCTGTATCACTCTCTGCTGCTTGTAAGGGGGGGTCCACCTCAGCTGCAGCTCCCACCTCTGGGGTCTCCACCACCCCTGTCACCTGAGGTGAAAGTCCATCCCTGGCCCTGCGAGAGGCCTGGCTGCCTAGTCCACTGGCCGCTTTCACTCTGTGTAATATGTCCACCAATGACTCACGCTGCCCGGGGCCACTTTTGGACAAATTGTTCAGTAAATCCAAGTTGTCACCACAGAGGCCCTTCAGCCTGTCAATGTCAGCTTTGCAGCTGCTCCTCCTGCTACTGTTCATGTTGTCTCTGGAGGTCCTCAGCTTGGCCAAGTGCGCCATCCCCACCTCAAAGACACGGCATAGCTTCTCCATCAGTAACTGGACCTTCTCCTGTCTCGCTGCTGCTGCGGCCTGGTTCTCACCTGGCTGCGGCCTCCCCCAACTGACTACGGCCTGTGTTCCAAGGAACAGCCTCTCATCCGTAGTGAGGACAGGGGCCTCTTCATCCCCTTCCTCATAGCCAGACTCACACCTTCCTGGGCTGCAGGATTCCATCTTCTGCCTAATCAGCAGCCGGTGCCGGAGCTCTGCCAGACACAACCTTCACCTGCCACTGCTGGCTTCAGACTCACCCTCACACACCTGATGGGCACTGTCACCCCCCTCCTGGCCAATCAGCAGCTGGCATCACAGCCCCACTCTGACTGACAAGTGCGCCGTCCTGTCACATTCTGTCAGGGAAAGGTCACCGCTGTTTCCTCACAAATACACCTTTATTTTCATGGTTTTTTTTATTTTTTTTTTTATTTTTTTAAATTTTTACAAAAATAATTTTCTTTCTTTTCTATTACTGCAGCTGCTGTCTCCAGACTTTCCTTCAATAGATCCTTGTTAATCCCTTCCATACCGGCACTGTCACCCCCACCCCCCCCAGGACAGGTTTCAGCTCTCAGCGCTCTCACACCTTGAATGACAATTGCGCGGTCATACAACATTGTACCCAAACTAACATTTTATCATTTTATTCACACAACTACAGCTTTCTCTTGGTGGTATTTAATCACCGCTGGGCTTTTTATATTTGGATAAATTAACTAAAAAGACCAAAATTTTGGATAAAAACACAATTTTTTATTTTTTTATTTTAGAAAAGTTTGCAAATAAATAATTGTTCATAAATTTAGGCCGAGATGTATTCTGCTACATGTCTTTGTTTAAAATAACACAAATTAAGATGTATTATTTAGTTTGTAGGAAAGTTATAGAGTTCACAATCTATGGGATAGATCTGAATATTGATCAATCCTGAAGTACTGACAGCCAATGTCATTTCCTGAGGTCCAAGAATGTCAGAACGGTGCAGATATCCCCCAAATGTCAGAACAGTACAGATATCCCCCAAATGACCCCTTTTTGCAGAGTAGACCGTCCGACGTACTTCATAATAGGAATGTCAATTTTTTTGAATTTTTTTTTTTTTGGTCATTATTTTGTTGAAAATTTAAAATAATGTCTTTCCAAAATTTTTTTTTACATCCTGTCACCAGTGCAGTACAGCGTCATCATATAACTGGCATGGCTGTGATCAGGGACACTGAATGGTGACAGTATGAAAAAATTTTTTTTTTTTTTTTTTTTTAATAGTTCACTATGACCAAAGTAGTACAATGTTACCATAGTATCATTGTACTAATTTTGGTAAGTAATTTTTTTTATTTTTTTTTTTTTAAATTTAGCGTATAGGAAAGAATTACTTTGCTATAAGCAAGTATTTACCTGAATGTCATAGATTCATTTTTTTTTTTTTTTTTTTTGGTGCTTAGCTGTGATTTGGACACAACTGTCATGTGATTGTTCACAGCAGGTCACATGGTACCGGCAACAGGGGCCGGTACTCCGATCTGTCATCATCCGTGTCCGAGTTACACCGCCGGTGACAGATCGCGCTGCTCTGCAGCAGCCCAATCTGTGCATGTGCGGGAGGACATCATATGGCATCCACCCTGAATGCTGATGACATTTGTTGCCCACCATTCGCCCATAGGGGGGGCGGCTAATGGTAAAAGGGATAGGGTTATGGAAGGGAAATTTATGTTGTTCTTGTCTGCCGTTTTGTTTGCCATAACTCCATGTTGTTTCTTGGATTACATGTTGATTAATTCCTTTTCTATGATACCCAGAATGAGTTCATTAGAATCTGAATACATGCATGTCAAAGCTGTGTATCTATCATAGAACTGAACTCACAATATTCGTATACTTGGAAGAGGCAGGAATAGCATCCAATTATTTCTCTGTACGAACAGCACCGGCTTCTACTATCATACAGGTAACAGTTACCCACTTTTGCTGTATGGGAGAATCTACATTGTTGACATACACAGCCTTTACAAGTATCCAGTCAAAGTCCATTCTGTGATACAATATATATGGAGTCTAATGAAAGATTTACATTGCTCTTTGAAAGGCTTGGTGTGTGTGAATTTCTTTTCTTACAGAGACCATTCTCTTTGGCCCTACCAGTGCTCATTATTGGCACAAATCACTTTTCTGGTATCTTCAGTCAAACAGAGATCCAGTTCCAGGCAAGCCTGATCTAACAACCTACGGTTCTATGGGGTAGGTACCTGCTTAAATTCAGCCGAGGCTGAAGCTATTATTGATTCCAGCTGACACTGTTTATGTTGTATATTCGGGCTCTATTCTCAGCTTCTTTCAATTTATCTTTTAGGGTGTCCATCTCAGCATGCAGATCATCCACCTCCTGTTCATGGCCCTCCAAGACCGTAGTCACCAGATCCATATGTTCTAGTTGATGGGCACGATGGCTCAATTCTTTTCTATCTCAAAGCAGATCAGAAGATAATTTTCAAGAGGCAACTGTAATCTCCTCTGGCACTATTGCGCATAATTTGTGTAGCAAGGCTTCAGTTTTTTACTCAAGAGGACCAGTCAGGCCCGATGGAAGCTGCTGCTGACTATAGCCATCCGACTCAGGATCCCCTGTAAGCTGCGTGATGTTATCAGGCTTTGGGGGTCTGGGCGTTAGCTTGATAGTGTGGCTATGCGGAGGGGATTGCTGCTGGCCCCAGAGTTTGGGTTTGGTGCATGTTGTTCGATGCATTTTTATGACAAGTCTAGGTAGTTCACAAACACAAAGGGATGGGGGTGTATGGTGTCTCCAGACATAGATGGACAGATGGGGGACAGTGAGATAGAGGGGAGTGATGTGGTATATGGTGTCTCCAGGCATAGATGGACAGATGTGGGACAGTGAGATAGAGGGGTGGGATGGGGGTGTATGGTGTCTCCAGGCATAGATGGTTACTCACTGTCTTATGATTGTTTTCTCTGTGCTCAGAATACTCTTCATTCTTGGTCAGAGTAGAGAGAAGCTGTGATCTGCCTGCCAGATGTCAGAGACGTCCCGTCATCTACAGAGTACTTCTCCTGGGTTGGACTATGGGAAGAAGTGATGGAGCAGCAAGGACACCCTGTGACTTAAGGTAGGATGAGTTTACAACCACATATCAGACACCAACCTCCTCGCTGTTGATCTTTCAGAACTAGAAAATAGGACTGTGCATCCGCTAGGATTTACACTCTCACACATTCACACCAGATACCAGCCTCTTCACTATTGCTCAGTCTGAACAGGCAAAGATTGCAGCAGCTAAGACACTTTAATATCAGGCTTGAATTCTGGTGTGTTTGTGGTTGTATGCAGCTGAGTAAAGAATTTTTAAAGGCTATTTAAAAAATAAAAATTAATAATA
Source organism: Staurois parvus (assembly GCF_062004578.1). NCBI lineage: Eukaryota > Metazoa > Chordata > Amphibia > Anura > Ranidae > Staurois > Staurois parvus. The sequence goes on from NW_028319550.1 coordinate 986,149, forward strand.
TATATATTATACTTAACTGCTCTGTTTAATGGTTTTGCACAAAGCAGCCACAAATCTCCTCTTCTGGAGTCCCCAGTAAGCATTCTAAGCTCTTCCTCTTCTTTGTCCCCAGTAGCAAGCCACTTAATATTCGGCACAACTGCGGCTCATTTCTGAGATAAGCAGGGGGTGTCTGCTGACACATACAGAGAAGCTTGACCCCGTTGTGCTTGCAGGATTTGATTTGCAGCATCAGCCAATGGCTCACACTACTGCCTCTGTGAGCAGAGAGGAGAAAGCTGATGTAAATGTGCACAGCCCTGGATCATGACAGGACTCGGGTAGGTATAAGGGGGGGCGGTGAGGAGGCAGAACGATTACTAGAATATTTTTTACCTTAATGCAGAGAATACATAAAGGTATAACATGTTTAGCCTTTAGAACCACCTGAAGCCTTCGCCAATGTCTGAGCTGCTGCACAATCCTGTGTATTCAGGCGCAGCATCAAAGAGGCCGGTATTCTGTTGTGTGCATGTGGCTGAGGAAAGCCGGGATAAAGTCTTTGCTGCTTTAACTGAACAAACAGGACTGTGCAGCTGCTTAGATGTTGGTCCGGCTTTACTCAGCCACATGTGTACAATGGAATACCAGCCTCTTTAATGCTGCAAAGTCATGATTGTGTGTTCAGAGACATTGGCTCAGCGTTACTCTGCCACATGCACACATCAGAACGGCTGCTTCTTTGTTGCTGCACAGTCCTGTTTGTTCAGATGCAGCAGCCAAAAGGCTGCTATTCTTGTGCATGCATGTGGCTGAATAGGGCCGGGACAATGTGTAATCTGCTGCACAGTCCTGTTGTTTGTTCAGATAGAGCAGCAAAGACTTGATCCCGGCCTTCCTCTGCCACATGCACACAATGGAATACCAGCCTCTGTGCTGCTGTCTCTGAACAAACATGATTGTGCATCAACTAAGAGCCCGATATTTCATTGTGTGCATGTGTCTGAGGGTGGATGTACTAAAGTATTTGCTGTTATATCTGAACAAGCAACAGGACTGTGCAGCAGACTAAACAATGTCCTTGCCTTAGACACATGTACACATCTAAATACCAGCCTCTTTGCTGCTGTGCAGTCCTGTTCATACACAGCAGCAATAAGGGCCTGTCATTCCCTTGTGTAAAGCCAGGCCAATGTATTTGCTGTTTAACATTTTTTTTTTAGGGTCAGGGTATGTGCTTATTGTGCGCGCTCTTTGTTGGCTTGTGGTTTTGATTGCTGTTGTCTTCTATTGGTTATTACCTTTTTTTTTTTATTGTTGTAAGGGTGCAGAGGTTAGTTGATAGTGTGGCAGCATAGTGTTATTAATAATGTGTGTATAGTAACATGGGGAGTCATACCAGGATCAAACACAAGGCTGCTGCAGAGTGACAGTAATATATGTATAGTAACATAGGACAGCCATACCAGGATCATCCACAAGGAGTCAGCATAATGTCAGTAATATGTGTGTAACACAGGCGGAGTCATACCAGGATCATCCACAATGAGGCAGCAGAGCATGAGTAATGCCTATCATAACATAGGCAAGTCATACCATGATCATCCACAAGGAGGCAGCAGAGTGATTGTGATGGAGATAAGAAATATTAAGTGTTCTTGCATAGCAGACCCCTTCCTGTTAATAAGTGTTCTTGAATGGCGACCCCTTCCTGTTATTATGTCTTCTTTTAGGAACACTTATTTTTTTCTCACACATATATATAATTATTCTTTTTTTTATTATTATAGCCAATTTTACCACCCTAAATAATACTACAGTTTTTACACTACATAGACAAGTAATATACGGAAACGTGCGTATTGTTCACGATTGTTGTGCTATCACTTTGTGGAATGTTTTGCTGAATTTTTTAAGATTAATCTCTGTTTTTTTTTTGCTAAATTTTACAGTAGGAATGAATGCTGCATCTACAGTGGAAGCAGAGCACAGCTACAGGGTTGAAGGAAAAATCATAACATGATTTGTAAACTGCCATCACTCTGTCATTTTCAAGCCCACCTAAACATATCTTATATAAAAACATTCAGCTATCGGCTGTCACTAAAAATGTTCACGGCTAAGCCATACTCCTGATAGTTTTCACAATATGAACATTTTTTTGAACATCACCACTCACATTGACTTTAAGTGAAACTTCACTCAGAGCCACCATAAATTTTAAGTTACATTTTTAAAATGTAACTGTGCCTTCATTTTTAATATTTCAGAGACATACTATACATCAAACTTTAGCTCTGCTTCTATTGATTATCACAATATAAGGCTCTTAGTAGTAGCATTTATACTTATAAAAATAAAAAGTTTTTAAATATGGTAATTGCCAGTGAATTTGCCAAGTTGGAGAAGTGTGTTTATAAAAGTCTGTCAGCTTCCTGACTGAGTGACTTGCTATAGCAACCAAAGATGATTGACAGGCAGCTGAGTCAACAGGCTAACTGTGAGCTGCAAAATACAATCTGAAATTCATTTATCACTATCAGGCTTGCCATGTTCACTGCTTACATTTCATCAATCACTTTGTTACGGTTGACTGCAAGAATACTTCTCACAATTTCCCCAGAAATTTTAGATTTTCTATTTTTATTTTAGTGTTTTTTGAAATCAACACATGTGTCTATTAGTCAGTTGGTCTGCTTACTTAAAATTTGGAGTTCATATGGACCGCAGGGGGTATAAAATGAGATTGAGCTCTGGAGGGAGCGCAGACATCATGGTGTCCTGTGGCTGTGAAAACCCAGACTTGTTGGCATTGGGTGCTTGGGGGGAGAATGGGCAGAGCTTAATTCAGGATGGACAGAGTAACTTCTGGCTGCAGGCCTCTCTAGGTGATGCATTGAACTGTGCTTTGCGCAATCCTGGGACTTGTGGTTCTACATTGCCTGTGTGATCTTGAAACTGCAACCAAGACATACAGCCCTCTGAAGACCCGTGAGGAGTTGTTGAATAGCTGCCTAGACTTCCTCTGTTGGTGCCACTGCTGGCTGGTGAGTCCCTGAATTGCTACCCTGTGCAAAGGATTTAACTCTCTCCTCTCTGCCTGCTTGATGCCGCCCCCTGTGTTGATGATCCAACCTGGACTTAATCCTTGCACACCCGAGTTCTGCCGCACTGTCATGTGCCACCTCCTGTGCTGAGGACTCAACCTGAATTTAATCCTTGCCAAGCTGATTTCTGCTTGCCTGCTGGGTGCTGTCCCCTGTGTTGAGGATTCAATCTGTAATTAACCCTTGCCTGCTCAAGTTCTGCTGCCCTGTTATCTTCCACGCCTGTGCTGATGATATAACCTGGATTTAATCATTGCCTGCCCCAGGTCTGTCTGTTGTGTGCTACTCGGACGTAACTCCTTGCCTGACAGTCTACCACCTTGCTTTTTAACATAGACAGTGCAACGGACTATTGCCCCCGCATTGCCTACAATAACTTGGTAAGTCTTGTCATCTGTGACACTCTATGGTATGGATTTAACTTTTATTTTGCCAGATATACTCATCATGTTTCCTCCATATCACTCAATAAAAGCCTTGTATGTACCACTGCTCTCTGTGTGTTCTGTTCCACCAACCTCTCCGCAACAGTGATGGTAATGTGTTTAGTAGCACATGGGAGTCTTAACATGATTATCTACAAGGAGGCAGTGGAATGTTAGAAGGGTTTTGAGTAGGGGGTGGTTTTTTAGTTTTGGGTAGGGTGTGGGTTAGGAGTAGGGTTGGGTTTGAAGTTGATTTAGTCAAGGACTGACTCATCCATTGCTTATCTGTTCCTGTCCTAATTTATGACAATAGCTTTTGAATTTGCGCAAATTGTAAGGGA
>NW_028319550.1:1007500-1022500 GCF_062004578.1 Staurois parvus
GGGAATTCTTTTCGAATTCAGGAGGGCTAGCCCCTCCCTGAGGACGCTGTCCGGGCAGTCTTTCAAGGCCAGCGGCTTTAAAATGTCCGAAGCCATGATCCTCTGGTATAGCTCTCGCCTACCAGTGGACCCTACCTCCAGGGCAGTTATGCGCCACCGCCTCAGTACCTTTGAAGCCTGTGGGACGTAGGATGGGAGGCAGCGATGTGCTCTTCTCAGATCACCAGGCCTGCCTCCCCCTTCCCATTCATCCAAGAACAGCAGTAGCCAGTCCTTGCACGAACGTTCCCACAGAGAGGGCTCGTCCTTAAAGATGGACTGCACGTTGTTTTTGATGAAAATGGTAGTGTAAAACACTACTGGGTTGACCATGTCCAACCCGCCTAGCTCTCTCCGTAGGTACGTGACCTCCCTCTTGATGAGATTAAGTCTGTTTCCCCACAGTAGCAGGAAAAACAGACTATAGATCCGTGCATAGAGGGGTGCTGGCAAAAGACAAACATAGCTGACAAATAAAAATTCAGGCAGCAGGTAGGTTTTGACGAGGCTCACCCTTTCCCTTAGGGACAGCTTCCAGCCTTTCCAGGCTGACACTTTCCGGGTGGCATCCTCCAGTCTGCGCTCCCAATTTCGTGCGGGGTAATCCCCAGGGCCGAAAAGGATGCCAAGGATCTTAATTTCCGGTTGAGGCTTGGGGAAAGCGTCCGGGAGGGGAAATTCCTCACCCTCCTTCCCCATCCAAAAAGCTTCACTCTTGTTCCAGTTCACTAGTGAACCGGACGCCTCCGAGTAGTCCCGAATCTGTGTCTCCACAAATCGGGCCTCCTCCCCGCTTGACACCACTACGGAGACGTCGTCCGCGTAGGCCACCGCTTTCACCGCCGGGCTGCCACAGGGGCCCATTGAGACCCCCCTCAAACGTCCGCAGCCGAGCCTTCGGATGAAGGGATCGACTGCAAAAACGTACAGAAGAGGGCTCAAGGGGCACCCCTGCCTAACGCCGGAGCCCACGGAGAAAGAGGGGCCCACCCAGCCGTTGACAAGAGGGAAGCTCACCGCCTCCCTGTACAAAGCACGGAGCCAATCGATGAACCGTTCCGGCAGACCGTATCTCACCAGGAGAAGCCACAGGTAATCGTGGTTTACCCTGTCAAAAGCTTGTGCCTGATCTAAAGCCAGCAGGTACTGTGTGTCCTCTCCAGCTCTGCACCTTTCCACAGCCTCCCGGACGCAAAGGACGGCACTAAAGGTGCCTCGGCCGGGAATTGCGCAGTGCTGTGCCGCAGACAGTACCCCATCAGCCACAGCTGACAGACGTACGAAAAGTATCTTGGCCAACACCTTTCTATCTGTGTTGAGAAGGGCGATGGGACGCCAATTCTCCACCACAGACGGATCTTTCCCCTTTGACAGAAGGATTAGGGCCGACCTTCTCATTGAGGGAGGCAGCAGGCCCTTGGCCAAACATGCGTTGAAGACCTCCGTCAAATGAGGAGCCAACAGACTCTTAAAGGTTTTATAAAATTCTGCCGAGAGCCCGTCGGGTCCCGGCGTCTTTTTGGATGACAACGAGTCAATGGCCTGCTCTACTTCAGCCACTGAAATCCTCTCTGTCAAAGAGTCGGGAGAGTCAGACATCGCCGGCAGCGGTGTTTCGTCAAGGAAACGTCTGGCTTTCTCCATGTCTAATTGCTTCCGCTCCAGGATGCCCGAAAAGTGGTCTCTGACCACACCCAGAATTCCCGGCCTGGACCGGACCAGGACTCCCGAAGTGTCGATCAGGCCGTGTATGACCTTCGAACTCGTCGCCTCACCGCAGTTCTTGTAAGGGTCCGGGGAGTTAAACTTCCCGTAGTCCCTCTCGAGAACGAGGGAGGCGAGACGGTCATACTGGCACTCCCTTAGTTGAAGCCTTAGAGTGGATATCTGCTCTTGGGAGCCTCCCGAGGACACCAGGCGGTCTAGCTGCCTTCGCAGCCCCAGGTAGGCTCGGTACTTTGAGACTGCCCTGTATTTTGAGACCCCACGGAAAAAGCCCTCAGATCTCTTCTTCACTGCTTCCCACCATTCGAGGCGGGAGCAGCCGCTCTCAAGGAGCGAGGCCTGATCCGTGTAGAAGGCCTCAAAGGCTTCCCTAACAGCAGAGTCCTCCAGTAGCGTCACGTTCAGACGCCACAAGCCCCGCCCTTTCTGAGGGGTCTCGGCAACATTCAGAGTGACGGATAGCAAAACGTGATCGGAGAACTCTACCGTTTGTAGCACAGGGCCCACAAAGACAGAGTCCCCCTTCAAAAAAAACCTATCTAGTCTACTCTTACAACTACCTCGGGCGTACGTGAAACCGGTGAGGTTGGGGAAGTGTCGAACGTGCACATCCACCAAGCCGGACTCCCTGACTATGCTGTTCAGAAAGATGCTATCGTATCCCAGGGGGCCTCCGGCACCTGCCCTGTCCTTCGGCCTAGTGATGGTGTTAAAATCACCGCCGAAGACCACCTGCTGGGACGTAAAAAGATAGGGCTTGACTGCCGTGAGGAGGCTCTTCCTCGCCCTCTTGGACTGAGGGCCGTAGAAATTTATAAGGCGAAGGGATTGCCCCCTCACGACAGCGTCTACCACCAAACATCTGCCGACTTCCACCTCAACCACTCGTCGGCATGCCACCGAACCGGTCTTAAAAAGGACCGCAACTCCACTACAGGGCTCGGCCGCAAGAGACCAGAGGGAGGGCCCATACCTCCACTCCCTCTTTGCAAGGTGCATCTCCGCCACAGATGCTAGCCAGGTCTCTTGCAAAAATAAAATATCAGCTTCAACTCGGCTGAGAAAATCAAAGGCCATGTAGCGAGCCGCCGTAGAGCGAATACTCGCGACATTAATGGTCGCGAGACGACATGGAGCGGGTACAGCCATTCTTAGTGTTTGATGTGGTTATGCTCAACCTTGACATACAGAAAAGAAAAACATTTAATCCACAGCGTCCATTTCATGTACCGAGGACTGCTCGTCCTCGTCCTCCTCCGAGGACAACACAGAAAATATATTGCTGAGGTGCAGAAAACCATCATCCGGGGGCCCTTGATGACCACCAGACCGGGGCACACCAGGCTGCTCCACAGCCCCCTTTGTTTTCTTCCTCCTCCTCTTTCTATGTGCCTGCCAGTCATCTCTAGAAACCTCCCCTGCGCTCTCACCACTGGTGGGAGTCAGCTCCTTTGTTTGCCTCCTGGTACGTTTTTGTGTACTAGGGGCCTGCACACCTCCCCCCTCTGGGACTTTGAGGGCGCCACAGAAATGTTCGGCAGCAGGGGGCACCGGCGTGCAAACCGTGCTCGCTTCCTCCTGACATGTTTCAGTGTTGGGCCGAGGGACCAACGGAGTAGAAGGGGGAGGGGGGGAAGGAGGAAGGTTTTCTATCTGGGGAGGTGGGACCTCACTCTGATTGGCCTGACACTCAACCTCAGAGTTATCCTGGTCCGTAACACTGGCACGCCCTGCATGCTCAGACTCCTGTCTCCTCCTCTCAGATCTCCTTAGTTGTGCCGGGGTCTTCCTCCTAACCGGCGGGGCAGTTGTGACAGTATCCTGAGATGTGGCAGCAGTATGGGTCCTCGAAGACTCCCTCGGAGGCCGAGGTTCCTCCTGACCGGTTGCATGGCCTCTAAAGGCCTTGGGGCAGCGACTAAAGGGGTGGCCTATTACCCCACACAAGTTACAGACGATGATGTGACAGACGTCTGCGGCGTGACCCACTCCGTTGCATCGGATACATCGCTGCACCGTACAGTCTGCGCTAAAATGGGTCGGGCTCCCACATTTAAAACACAGTTTTGGTTGTCCTGGGTAGAAAACCAGGATGCGATCCCTGCCGATGAATCCACTGGCAGGGATGTGAGAGACTGACAGGCCCCTCCTACCCAGCTTTACATGGGCAGTCCACGTGCCTGTCCAGATACCCTTCTCGTCCAGTCTCTTCCTCAGCGGACCCTGGAGCTGACCAAATCTGCTCAACCAAGTGACGATGTCCTCCTGAGGAAGAGACTCATTTCTTACCATGACGGTGACTTGTTTGACCTCCTCCTGCCTGGAAATCGCCACCAGTCTGAAACCCTTCCATGCCGTCTGTGACTTGACCAAATCGTACCTCATGAAAAAAAATTCCATTAATATAGGGGTTAGGAAGCTGACATCAAATTCAGACGTACCATGGGGGTGTATGACCGCGAATATATCCGCGACTTTGAAGCCCAGGCTGAGGACTCTGTCCACCACCTCCCCTCTACTTGGGCATGGACCCTCCCCCTGCCACTTAAGCTGGACCACGTTCCGTCTTCTCCTCTCTGGACCACCAGTAACTCTGGACCATGTCCCAGCTCCCTGGAAACTTGGGGGCATTGCAAAAGACTGGGGGCCAAACTGGCCATGGGAGGGCTCCTGCCTCACTTTGGCACCTGCGACATCCGCAAAGGATCTACCCTCCTGCAGGGACGCCACCGTGTTGGAACTATCCGGGGGGAGGTTTTGCACCCCACCAACTTTGGCACCTTGGGGCTCCCTCCGGGCACTGTCAGCAGCTTTTGCAGGGACAGGGGCAGACTTAGACACTTCAGCCTTCCTTTGGGACTTTACACATTTGTCAGGATTTTTGCGGGCAGCGGATGCCCCAGAACCATTCTGCCCATGTACCTCCCCCGTTTTACCTGTAGGGGCCCTATCACAGAGGTCCTGGGGACCTGCGGGGGGTTTAGGGGAGGGAGAGTCCACACCACACCCCGCACCTAAGACCGCCATATCGGCATTACCAGGGACCACTTCTGTACAGACTTCCTGTTGTTGGGACCTTTCCTGCTCCCTGATGTAACTTGTAGCAGGGCAAGGAGTCTCCAACACCCCCGGCTCACAGTCCCCCCACTCTGGACCTTTTTTCCCTGTGTGTACAGTCTCACCAGTCCCTGAGTCCTCGGATTCATGTGTCTTTTGTGTGACTTCCTGTGTCACGGCGCTGGCCACGCCTACTTCTGGTTTCCTGCTGTGCTCCGCCTCTGCCTCCGACTGTGATGCCTGAGATTGACCGTGGGCTGGTCCGGGTGTGTGCGCAGCCGCGGGCGCCATCTTGGAAGCTGGCACATTGCTTTGTCCGCATGTCAGGGGCGCTTGGGATGCAGGTAAGTTCCTCTTCGGTCTCGGTGTCACGGCGCCGGTTCCTCCCTCTTCCAGTTGCACTCGTAGATCAGAGTCCTCCTCCCGATGAGCGGTAGAGTGACCCTGGGCGGGTCCGTGGATACCGTCCGTTTCGGGTGTCGCTGTAGGGATATCAGAATGTCCGGGCGCCGGCTGACTAGCTGGGGAATGACCCTTGGCGGGTCCTTGCATGCATTCAGCCGCGGGCGCCGTATGAGAAGCTGTCACACTATCCTGGCAATGACCCTGGGCGGGTACGGCTTCACACACAGCTGCGGCCGCCATTTTAGAAGCTTCGGGCGCCATTTTACAAGCGTCGGGCGCCATTTTAGAAGCTGGTACACTATCCTGGCAATGACCCTGGGCGGGTACGGGTTCACACACAGCTGCGGCCGCCATTTTACAAGCGTCGGGCGCCATTTTAGAAGCTTCGGGCGCCATTTTAGAAGCTGGTACACTAGCCTGGCAATGACCCTGGGCGGGAGTTGCGGGCGCCATTTTAGAAGCTTCGGGCGCCATTTTAGAAGCTGGTACACTAGCCTGGCAATGACCCTGGGCGGGTTCGAGTTCACACTCAGTTGCGGGCGCCATTTTAGAAGCTGGTACAGTAGCCTGGCAATGACCCTGGGCGGGTCCGAGTTTACACTCAGCTGCGGCCGCCATTTTGGAAGCCTCGGGCGGCATTTTTGAAGCCTTTGAAGCTTGCCTACGTGCAGGAGATGCCGTCTGTGAGACCGGCGCCTTCTTGCTGCGGCCACTCGATGACAATACTGTTTGTGAATGTTCATGTTTTACCTTTCGCTGCTTCTTCTTCACACCTTTCACATGACTTGCTGCTCCACACTCTTCTGTCAGTTTCTGCACCACAACGACAGGTTTCCTGACTGAAAAGTCTGCTTGGGCAGTCACCTCCTTCTGTGTTCCAGTCATGGGATCCACTACCCCTTCAGTCAGACTTGTGTCCGTATCTGTATCACTCTCTGCTGCTTGTAAGGGGGGGTCCACCTCAGCTGCAGCTCCCACCTCTGGGGTCTCCACCACCCCTGTCACCTGAGGTGAAAGTCCATCCCTGGCCCTGCGAGAGGCCTGGCTGCCTAGTCCACTGGCCGCTTTCACTCTGTGTAATATGTCCACCAATGACTCACGCTGCCCGGGGCCACTTTTGGACAAATTGTTCAGTAAATCCAAGTTGTCACCACAGAGGCCCTTCAGCCTGTCAATGTCAGCTTTGCAGCTGCTCCTCCTGCTACTGTTCATGTTGTCTCTGGAGGTCCTCAGCTTGGCCAAGTGCGCCATCCCCACCTCAAAGACACGGCATAGCTTCTCCATCAGTAACTGGACCTTCTCCTGTCTCGCTGCTGCTGCGGCCTGGTTCTCACCTGGCTGCGGCCTCCCCCAACTGACTACGGCCTGTGTTCCAAGGAACAGCCTCTCATCCGTAGTGAGGACAGGGGCCTCTTCATCCCCTTCCTCATAGCCAGACTCACACCTTCCTGGGCTGCAGGATTCCATCTTCTGCCTAATCAGCAGCCGGTGCCGGAGCTCTGCCAGACACAACCTTCACCTGCCACTGCTGGCTTCAGACTCACCCTCACACACCTGATGGGCACTGTCACCCCCCTCCTGGCCAATCAGCAGCTGGCATCACAGCCCCACTCTGACTGACAAGTGCGCCGTCCTGTCACATTCTGTCAGGGAAAGGTCACCGCTGTTTCCTCACAAATACACCTTTATTTTCATGGTTTTTTTTATTTTTTTTTTTATTTTTTTAAATTTTTACAAAAATAATTTTCTTTCTTTTCTATTACTGCAGCTGCTGTCTCCAGACTTTCCTTCAATAGATCCTTGTTAATCCCTTCCATACCGGCACTGTCACCCCCACCCCCCCCAGGACAGGTTTCAGCTCTCAGCGCTCTCACACCTTGAATGACAATTGCGCGGTCATACAACATTGTACCCAAACTAACATTTTATCATTTTATTCACACAACTACAGCTTTCTCTTGGTGGTATTTAATCACCGCTGGGCTTTTTATATTTGGATAAATTAACTAAAAAGACCAAAATTTTGGATAAAAACACAATTTTTTATTTTTTTATTTTAGAAAAGTTTGCAAATAAATAATTGTTCATAAATTTAGGCCGAGATGTATTCTGCTACATGTCTTTGTTTAAAATAACACAAATTAAGATGTATTATTTAGTTTGTAGGAAAGTTATAGAGTTCACAATCTATGGGATAGATCTGAATATTGATCAATCCTGAAGTACTGACAGCCAATGTCATTTCCTGAGGTCCAAGAATGTCAGAACGGTGCAGATATCCCCCAAATGTCAGAACAGTACAGATATCCCCCAAATGACCCCTTTTTGCAGAGTAGACCGTCCGACGTACTTCATAATAGGAATGTCAATTTTTTTGAATTTTTTTTTTTTTGGTCATTATTTTGTTGAAAATTTAAAATAATGTCTTTCCAAAATTTTTTTTTACATCCTGTCACCAGTGCAGTACAGCGTCATCATATAACTGGCATGGCTGTGATCAGGGACACTGAATGGTGACAGTATGAAAAAATTTTTTTTTTTTTTTTTTTTTAATAGTTCACTATGACCAAAGTAGTACAATGTTACCATAGTATCATTGTACTAATTTTGGTAAGTAATTTTTTTTATTTTTTTTTTTTTAAATTTAGCGTATAGGAAAGAATTACTTTGCTATAAGCAAGTATTTACCTGAATGTCATAGATTCATTTTTTTTTTTTTTTTTTTTGGTGCTTAGCTGTGATTTGGACACAACTGTCATGTGATTGTTCACAGCAGGTCACATGGTACCGGCAACAGGGGCCGGTACTCCGATCTGTCATCATCCGTGTCCGAGTTACACCGCCGGTGACAGATCGCGCTGCTCTGCAGCAGCCCAATCTGTGCATGTGCGGGAGGACATCATATGGCATCCACCCTGAATGCTGATGACATTTGTTGCCCACCATTCGCCCATAGGGGGGGCGGCTAATGGTAAAAGGGATAGGGTTATGGAAGGGAAATTTATGTTGTTCTTGTCTGCCGTTTTGTTTGCCATAACTCCATGTTGTTTCTTGGATTACATGTTGATTAATTCCTTTTCTATGATACCCAGAATGAGTTCATTAGAATCTGAATACATGCATGTCAAAGCTGTGTATCTATCATAGAACTGAACTCACAATATTCGTATACTTGGAAGAGGCAGGAATAGCATCCAATTATTTCTCTGTACGAACAGCACCGGCTTCTACTATCATACAGGTAACAGTTACCCACTTTTGCTGTATGGGAGAATCTACATTGTTGACATACACAGCCTTTACAAGTATCCAGTCAAAGTCCATTCTGTGATACAATATATATGGAGTCTAATGAAAGATTTACATTGCTCTTTGAAAGGCTTGGTGTGTGTGAATTTCTTTTCTTACAGAGACCATTCTCTTTGGCCCTACCAGTGCTCATTATTGGCACAAATCACTTTTCTGGTATCTTCAGTCAAACAGAGATCCAGTTCCAGGCAAGCCTGATCTAACAACCTACGGTTCTATGGGGTAGGTACCTGCTTAAATTCAGCCGAGGCTGAAGCTATTATTGATTCCAGCTGACACTGTTTATGTTGTATATTCGGGCTCTATTCTCAGCTTCTTTCAATTTATCTTTTAGGGTGTCCATCTCAGCATGCAGATCATCCACCTCCTGTTCATGGCCCTCCAAGACCGTAGTCACCAGATCCATATGTTCTAGTTGATGGGCACGATGGCTCAATTCTTTTCTATCTCAAAGCAGATCAGAAGATAATTTTCAAGAGGCAACTGTAATCTCCTCTGGCACTATTGCGCATAATTTGTGTAGCAAGGCTTCAGTTTTTTACTCAAGAGGACCAGTCAGGCCCGATGGAAGCTGCTGCTGACTATAGCCATCCGACTCAGGATCCCCTGTAAGCTGCGTGATGTTATCAGGCTTTGGGGGTCTGGGCGTTAGCTTGATAGTGTGGCTATGCGGAGGGGATTGCTGCTGGCCCCAGAGTTTGGGTTTGGTGCATGTTGTTCGATGCATTTTTATGACAAGTCTAGGTAGTTCACAAACACAAAGGGATGGGGGTGTATGGTGTCTCCAGACATAGATGGACAGATGGGGGACAGTGAGATAGAGGGGAGTGATGTGGTATATGGTGTCTCCAGGCATAGATGGACAGATGTGGGACAGTGAGATAGAGGGGTGGGATGGGGGTGTATGGTGTCTCCAGGCATAGATGGTTACTCACTGTCTTATGATTGTTTTCTCTGTGCTCAGAATACTCTTCATTCTTGGTCAGAGTAGAGAGAAGCTGTGATCTGCCTGCCAGATGTCAGAGACGTCCCGTCATCTACAGAGTACTTCTCCTGGGTTGGACTATGGGAAGAAGTGATGGAGCAGCAAGGACACCCTGTGACTTAAGGTAGGATGAGTTTACAACCACATATCAGACACCAACCTCCTCGCTGTTGATCTTTCAGAACTAGAAAATAGGACTGTGCATCCGCTAGGATTTACACTCTCACACATTCACACCAGATACCAGCCTCTTCACTATTGCTCAGTCTGAACAGGCAAAGATTGCAGCAGCTAAGACACTTTAATATCAGGCTTGAATTCTGGTGTGTTTGTGGTTGTATGCAGCTGAGTAAAGAATTTTTAAAGGCTATTTAAAAAATAAAAATTAATAATATATATATTATACTTAACTGCTCTGTTTAATGGTTTTGCACAAAGCAGCCACAAATCTCCTCTTCTGGAGTCCCCAGTAAGCATTCTAAGCTCTTCCTCTTCTTTGTCCCCAGTAGCAAGCCACTTAATATTCGGCACAACTGCGGCTCATTTCTGAGATAAGCAGGGGGTGTCTGCTGACACATACAGAGAAGCTTGACCCCGTTGTGCTTGCAGGATTTGATTTGCAGCATCAGCCAATGGCTCACACTACTGCCTCTGTGAGCAGAGAGGAGAAAGCTGATGTAAATGTGCACAGCCCTGGATCATGACAGGACTCGGGTAGGTATAAGGGGGGGCGGTGAGGAGGCAGAACGATTACTAGAATATTTTTTACCTTAATGCAGAGAATACATAAAGGTATAACATGTTTAGCCTTTAGAACCACCTGAAGCCTTCGCCAATGTCTGAGCTGCTGCACAATCCTGTGTATTCAGGCGCAGCATCAAAGAGGCCGGTATTCTGTTGTGTGCATGTGGCTGAGGAAAGCCGGGATAAAGTCTTTGCTGCTTTAACTGAACAAACAGGACTGTGCAGCTGCTTAGATGTTGGTCCGGCTTTACTCAGCCACATGTGTACAATGGAATACCAGCCTCTTTAATGCTGCAAAGTCATGATTGTGTGTTCAGAGACATTGGCTCAGCGTTACTCTGCCACATGCACACATCAGAACGGCTGCTTCTTTGTTGCTGCACAGTCCTGTTTGTTCAGATGCAGCAGCCAAAAGGCTGCTATTCTTGTGCATGCATGTGGCTGAATAGGGCCGGGACAATGTGTAATCTGCTGCACAGTCCTGTTGTTTGTTCAGATAGAGCAGCAAAGACTTGATCCCGGCCTTCCTCTGCCACATGCACACAATGGAATACCAGCCTCTGTGCTGCTGTCTCTGAACAAACATGATTGTGCATCAACTAAGAGCCCGATATTTCATTGTGTGCATGTGTCTGAGGGTGGATGTACTAAAGTATTTGCTGTTATATCTGAACAAGCAACAGGACTGTGCAGCAGACTAAACAATGTCCTTGCCTTAGACACATGTACACATCTAAATACCAGCCTCTTTGCTGCTGTGCAGTCCTGTTCATACACAGCAGCAATAAGGGCCTGTCATTCCCTTGTGTAAAGCCAGGCCAATGTATTTGCTGTTTAACATTTTTTTTTTAGGGTCAGGGTATGTGCTTATTGTGCGCGCTCTTTGTTGGCTTGTGGTTTTGATTGCTGTTGTCTTCTATTGGTTATTACCTTTTTTTTTTTATTGTTGTAAGGGTGCAGAGGTTAGTTGATAGTGTGGCAGCATAGTGTTATTAATAATGTGTGTATAGTAACATGGGGAGTCATACCAGGATCAAACACAAGGCTGCTGCAGAGTGACAGTAATATATGTATAGTAACATAGGACAGCCATACCAGGATCATCCACAAGGAGTCAGCATAATGTCAGTAATATGTGTGTAACACAGGCGGAGTCATACCAGGATCATCCACAATGAGGCAGCAGAGCATGAGTAATGCCTATCATAACATAGGCAAGTCATACCATGATCATCCACAAGGAGGCAGCAGAGTGATTGTGATGGAGATAAGAAATATTAAGTGTTCTTGCATAGCAGACCCCTTCCTGTTAATAAGTGTTCTTGAATGGCGACCCCTTCCTGTTATTATGTCTTCTTTTAGGAACACTTATTTTTTTCTCACACATATATATAATTATTCTTTTTTTTATTATTATAGCCAATTTTACCACCCTAAATAATACTACAGTTTTTACACTACATAGACAAGTAATATACGGAAACGTGCGTATTGTTCACGATTGTTGTGCTATCACTTTGTGGAATGTTTTGCTGAATTTTTTAAGATTAATCTCTGTTTTTTTTTTGCTAAATTTTACAGTAGGAATGAATGCTGCATCTACAGTGGAAGCAGAGCACAGCTACAGGGTTGAAGGAAAAATCATAACATGATTTGTAAACTGCCATCACTCTGTCATTTTCAAGCCCACCTAAACATATCTTATATAAAAACATTCAGCTATCGGCTGTCACTAAAAATGTTCACGGCTAAGCCATACTCCTGATAGTTTTCACAATATGAACATTTTTTTGAACATCACCACTCACATTGACTTTAAGTGAAACTTCACTCAGAGCCACCATAAATTTTAAGTTACATTTTTAAAATGTAACTGTGCCTTCATTTTTAATATTTCAGAGACATACTATACATCAAACTTTAGCTCTGCTTCTATTGATTATCACAATATAAGGCTCTTAGTAGTAGCATTTATACTTATAAAAATAAAAAGTTTTTAAATATGGTAATTGCCAGTGAATTTGCCAAGTTGGAGAAGTGTGTTTATAAAAGTCTGTCAGCTTCCTGACTGAGTGACTTGCTATAGCAACCAAAGATGATTGACAGGCAGCTGAGTCAACAGGCTAACTGTGAGCTGCAAAATACAATCTGAAATTCATTTATCACTATCAGGCTTGCCATGTTCACTGCTTACATTTCATCAATCACTTTGTTACGGTTGACTGCAAGAATACTTCTCACAATTTCCCCAGAAATTTTAGATTTTCTATTTTTATTTTAGTGTTTTTTGAAATCAACACATGTGTCTATTAGTCAGTTGGTCTGCTTACTTAAAATTTGGAGTTCATATGGACCGCAGGGGGTATAAAATGAGATTGAGCTCTGGAGGGAGCGCAGACATCATGGTGTCCTGTGGCTGTGAAAACCCAGACTTGTTGGCATTGGGTGCTTGGGGGGAGAATGGGCAGAGCTTAATTCAGGATGGACAGAGTAACTTCTGGCTGCAGGCCTCTCTAGGTGATGCATTGAACTGTGCTTTGCGCAATCCTGGGACTTGTGGTTCTACATTGCCTGTGTGATCTTGAAACTGCAACCAAGACATACAGCCCTCTGAAGACCCGTGAGGAGTTGTTGAATAGCTGCCTAGACTTCCTCTGTTGGTGCCACTGCTGGCTGGTGAGTCCCTGAATTGCTACCCTGTGCAAAGGATTTAACTCTCTCCTCTCTGCCTGCTTGATGCCGCCCCCTGTGTTGATGATCCAACCTGGACTTAATCCTTGCACACCCGAGTTCTGCCGCACTGTCATGTGCCACCTCCTGTGCTGAGGACTCAACCTGAATTTAATCCTTGCCAAGCTGATTTCTGCTTGCCTGCTGGGTGCTGTCCCCTGTGTTGAGGATTCAATCTGTAATTAACCCTTGCCTGCTCAAGTTCTGCTGCCCTGTTATCTTCCACGCCTGTGCTGATGATATAACCTGGATTTAATCATTGCCTGCCCCAGGTCTGTCTGTTGTGTGCTACTCGGACGTAACTCCTTGCCTGACAGTCTACCACCTTGCTTTTTAACATAGACAGTGCAACGGACTATTGCCCCCGCATTGCCTACAATAACTTGGTAAGTCTTGTCATCTGTGACACTCTATGGTATGGATTTAACTTTTATTTTGCCAGATATACTCATCATGTTTCCTCCATATCACTCAATAAAAGCCTTGTATGTACCACTGCTCTCTGTGTGTTCTGTTCCACCAACCTCTCCGCAACAGTGATGGTAATGTGTTTAGTAGCACATGGGAGTCTTAACATGATTATCTACAAGGAGGCAGTGGAATGTTAGAAGGGTTTTGAGTAGGGGGTGGTTTTTTAGTTTTGGGTAGGGTGTGGGTTAGGAGTAGGGTTGGGTTTGAAGTTGATTTAGTCAAGGACTGACTCATCCATTGCTTATCTGTTCCTGTCCTAATTTATGACAATAGCTTTTGAATTTGCGCAAATTGTAAGGGATTCACGCTGACACACAAGTTCAGTCTATGAATACTTCTAGTTTATTTTAATGAAAAAGTGAGCTTATATATGCAGAATGATGCTAGAGTCATGTGACAACAGCATAAGCATTATATTAGTCTTTGATTGGTCATTTCCACACAAAAAAAATCTCCATCATGATATAGGTGTGATCTGCTTCCAGGACTTATCTTATAGGGAAAACAACATTCCTTTTTTTCAAGTTGGCACGGTGGGAAGGGGGCAGTGTGTGTGATTAGAAATTTATTAAGCAAAGATTTATTATAGTACCACAAAGCCAAGCATGCAGAAAATATTCACAAAACATATGTATTAAAGAATAAAAGTAAATATTTATAAAAATTATAAAAATAGCGTATATATATATATATATATATACAATAGGAAATGAAATAGGCATTTTAACAAATCCATCATAGTCCCCCCTTAAACTGACTATTTTTACTCTGTCCCTATAAGACCTCGCTCATCTGTCCTTATGTACATTGGAACTCTTTAATGCTGTACGTTAGACAGGTGATGACTATTTTATCTCCCCCCTTGCCACAGACTTTGTACATAAGGAAGTCAGATGCTATCCATACTAAATTGTGAGATTACTATTGGCGGGGAGGGACCGTAATGGGGTATAAGATTTTTCTTAATCTATCATGTGTGATCCTCTTGCTCCTGGTTCAGGAAGGTAGGTGTACTGTTGTCTACAGCTTTGCTCATCAATTTCCTCACACATGGTATAACACAGCATACAACCAGGACCAGGAAAATCAGAATTATTAGTACAGTTACCACTATTTGGGTAAGTATCTTTTGCCACGCACTCATCCAACTGAAATATTGATCCCACAAGTCTGTGATCCCGGAATTCATTTTCAACTCAACTGACAGGTCTTCCAATTTCTTTATAGACATATTCATGACAATACTGGGCCGAATGGTAAGGTTACTCTATGTACAACATGTTCTGTTTCCTTCTATCATTTTACAGACACCTCTTTTTTCTTCTAAAACCATGTCCAGAGCCATTCTATTCTGGAATGTCATGTAGGATGTAGGGGCTAACTGGTAAAAAATTCCTTGAAGGGCATCCCTAGTGTAATTCACAAACTTCTTTTGGTTATTTTATATGTAATTTATATATTCTACATTTTTAATAACAGTTATCATTGGAATCAGAAATTGAAAACCTGCTGTTACTTGGTCTCTGGCTTTAAAT
>NW_028319550.1:1027500-1030000 GCF_062004578.1 Staurois parvus
TCAGCTTCCCGAGACAACCGCGGCCCCCCCCTGGGGCTCGGGGCCTGGGCGCGCTCTCCCCTCCCCGCAGGGCGCGGGGGGCTCCATCGATCTTGGCCCGGCTAGCGGGGAGCGGTCCCGTGGGGGTGGGCGAGGGGGTAAAAGCCGGGCTCGCTCTGTCACCGTCTACCCCCTCCCAGTAATCTGCAGGAGGGTTCCCGGCCCGGGTCTGGACGACCGGAGGCCGCCCGACGTTGACCGGGAAAAGCGGGGACCCCGGGCCGCCCTCCCCGGTTCTCTCATCCGAGGTCCCGACCTCATTCGCGACTTCCGAGGGGATCGCGGCCAGGACGCCACAAAGTGCCGTCGGTCAGCTTCCCGAGACAACCGCGGCCCCCCCCTGGGGCTCGGGGCCTGGGCGCGCTCTCCCCTCCCCGCAGGGCGCGGGGGGCTCCATCGATCTTGGCCCGGCTAGCGGGGAGCGGTCCCGTGCGGGTGGGCGAGGGGGTGAAAGCCGGGCTCGCTCTGTCACCGTCTACCCCCTCCCAGTAATCTGCAGGAGGGTTCCCGGCCCGGGTCTGGACGACCGGAGGCCGCCCGACGTTGACCGGGAAAAGCCGGGACCCCGGGCCGCCCTCCCCGGTTCTCTCATCCGAGGTCCCGACCTCATTCGCCACTTCCGCGGGGATCGCGGCCGGAACGCCACAAAGTGCCGCCGGTCAGCTTCCCGAGACAACCGCAAACCGCGGCCGGCTCCGAGCCGCGGCCGCTGCCCGCGGACGGCTCCAGACATCGCGGCCGGCTCCCGGGTGCCTCCGGCCGGCTTCCCGGACCCGCGGCTGCCCGCCGACGGCTCCAGACATCGCGGCCGGCTCCCGGGTGCCCCCGGCCGGCTTCCAGGACCCGCGGACGGCTCCAGACATCGCGGCCGGCTCCCGGGTGCCCCCGGCCGGCTTCCAGGAGCCGCGGACGGCTCCAGACTCCCCAAGTGCCGCCGGCCAGCTTCCCGAGACAACCGCTGACCGCGGACGGCTCCAGAGCTCGCGGCCGGCTCCCGGGTGCCTCCGGCCGGCTTCCCGGACCCGCGGAACTCCGCGGACGGCTCCAGACATCGCGGCCGGCTCCCGGGTGCCTCCGGCCGGCTTCCCGGACCCGCGGCTGCCCGCGGACGGCTCCAGACATCGCGGCCGGCTCCCAGGTGCCCCCGGCCGGCTTCCAGGACCCGCGGACGGCTCCAGACATCGCGGCCGGCTCCCGGGTGCCCCCGGCCGGCTTCCAGGAGCCGCGGACGGCTCCAGACATCGCGGTCGGCTCCCGGGTCCCGCCGGTCAGCTTCCCGAGACAACCGCTGACCGCGGACGGCTCCAGAGCTCGCGGCCGGCTCCCGGGTGCCCCCGGCCGGCTTCCAGGACCCGCGGACGGCTCCAGACATCGCGGTCGGCTCCCGGGTCCCGCCGGTCAGCTTCCCGAGACAACCGCTGACCGCGGACGGCTCCAGAGCTCGCGCCCGGCTCCCGGGCGCCTCCGGCCGGCTTCCCGGACCCGCGGACGCCCGCGGACGGCTCCAGACATGGCGGTCGGCTCCCGGGTCCCGCCGGTCAGCTTCCCGAGACAACCGCTGACCGCGGACGGCTCCAGAGCTCGCGCCCGGCTCCCGGGCGCCCCCGGCCGGCTTCCAGGACCCGCGGACGGCTCCAGACATGGCGGCCGGCTCCCGGGTGCCCCAGGCCGGCTTCCAGGACCCGCGGACGGCTCCAGACTCCGAGTGCCGCCGGTCAGCTTCCCGGGACAACCGCGGCCGCTGCCCGCGGACGGCTCCAGACATGGCGGCCGGCTCCCGGGTGCCCCCCGGCCAGCTTCCCCGGACAACCGCGGCCGCTGCCCGCGGACGGCTCCAGAGCTCGCGCCCGGCTCCCGGGTGCCCCCGGCCGGCATCCAGGACCCGCGGACGGCTCCAGACATGGCGGCCGGCTCCCGGGTGCCCCCCGGCCAGCTTCCCCGGACAACCGCGGCCGCTGCCCGCGGACGGCTCCAGAGCTCGCGCCCGGCTCCCGGGTGCCCCCGGCCGGCATCCAGGACCCGCGGACGGCTCCAGACATGGCGGCCGGCTCCCGGGTGCCCCCCGGCCAGCTTCCCCGGACAACCGCGGCCGCTGCCCGCGGACGGCTCCAGAGCTCGCGCCCGGCTCCCGGGTGCCCCCGGCCGGCATCCAGGACCCGCGGACGGCTCCAGACATGGCGGCCGGCTCCCGGGTGCCCCCCGGCCAGCTTCCCCGGACAACCGCGGCCGCTGCCCGCGGACGGCTCCAGAGCTCGCGCCCGGCTCCCGGGTGCCCCCGGCCGGCATCCAGGACCCGCGGACGGCTCCAGACATGGCGGCCGGCTCCCGGGTGCCCCCCGGCCAGCTTCCCCGGACAACCGCCGGCCGCGACCGGCTTCCCGGACCCGCGGACGCCCGCGGACGGCTCCAGACATGGCGGCCGGCTCCCGGGTGCCCCCCGGCCAGCTTCCCCGGACAACCG
>NW_028319550.1:1040000-1047500 GCF_062004578.1 Staurois parvus
AACAAGTACTTCCCACAGCCATCAGCCCTACACCGCTCCAGGGCCTCCCGGACCGTCAACACAGCTGACAAGGTACTCCTACCTGGAACCGAACAGTGCTGATGCCCTGAGAGCAAACCATCTGCCACTGACGACAAGCGCCAGAAAAGAATCTTCGCCAGAATCTTCCTATCAACGTTGAGAAGGCTAATGGGGCGCCAATTCTCAATGGTTGACGGATCCTTCCCTTTTGACAACAAAATTACTGCCGAAACCCCCATGGAGGGAGGAAGAGAACCTTCCTCAAGACAGCTATTAAATACCTCCACTAGACGAGGAGCCAGGCTAGACTTAAAGGTCTTAAAAAACTCTGCCGTCAGCCCATCTGGCCCAGGCGCCTTCTTGACCGCCAGACCATCAATCGCTCTGGTCACCTCTTCAACAGTAATCTCACCCGTCAAACTCGATGGCAGAACATTATTTCCTAACCCAGGTATGGCCTCCAAGAAGCCGACCATCCTTGCCCGGTCGAGGCACTTCTCCCCCAAAAGATCCTGAAAAAAGGACCTTGAGACCTCCAGGATCCCTGCCCTGGATCTCACCAGGGAACCCGTACTATCTCTAAGGCCATGGACCGTTTTAATCGCTACACCCTGCCTACAATTCTGGTAGGGATCAGGCGAATGGTACTTCCCATAATCCCTCTCCAGAACCAAGGAGGCATGCCGGTCATACTGATGTTTCCGCAGGAGAAACTTCACCTCAGAGATTGCCCCATAATCTCCACCCTCTGAGACAAGATGATCAAGCTTCCTTCTTAACCGCTGGTAAGCGACATATCTATCAAACTGCTTCTTCTTACCTAGAGCCTTGAAAAGTCTGATGATCCGCCCCTTGATGAGCTCCCACCATTCAGACTTACTGCCACAAACATCCAGGATAGTCTCCTGAGCCTGGAAAAAGTCCTCAAAGGATCGTCTCACATCCTCACATTCCAGCAGGGACGAATTCAACCTCCAGACACCCCTTCCTTTCAGCGGAATATCTGAAACGTTCAAGGACATAGTGAGCAAAAGGTGATCTGAAAACTCCACCGCCCGGCACTCAGGCACCGAGAAGGCAGAGTCCCCATTCAAAAAAAACCTGTCTATCCTACTCTCACTCCTACCTCTCCTAAACGTGAATCCCGTGCTGTCTGGGTCACTCTTAATCAGAGCGTCCACCAGACCTGCTTCCCTGACTATCGAATTCAAAAAAATACTATCATATCCCAACCTGTCAGTGGAGCCTTTCCTGTCCTTGGGCCTAGTGATGGTGTTAAAATCACCTCCAAAGACAATACGTCGGGACGTAAAAAGGAAGGGTTTTATCCTTTTGAAGAGGCCCTTCCTCTCCCACTTAGACTGAGGCCCGTAGATGTTGATCAGCCTCAGTTCCTGCCCCCCCAAAAGGACGTCCAACAACAGACACCTTCCAATCTCCACCTCTATTACCCGCCGGCACGTCACCGTACCAGAAAAAAGGACCGCAACTCCACTGTAAGGCTCGGCCGCAAGAGACCAATACGAGGGACCACACCTCCACTCCCTCCTGGCCAGATGGACATCAGCCAGGCTAGATAACCTGGTCTCTTGCAAAAACAAAACATCAGCACCAATCCCACTGAGCAAAAATAAGGCCGATACACAAGCTCTTACTGATCTTAAACTAGCGACATTAATGGTCGCCAGTTTTATCGGAGTGGGGACTGCCATCAAGGTAATTGAGTAAGGTGCTTCCGCACCTTCCCCTTGGCCTTTCTAGCGGAACCACCGCCCCCCTGCCTAGACACTCCCAATTCTTCCTCCATCGGGGATCCGGGGTCACTCAACCCACCCCCCTCCCCAAGTAGAGTCCCAAACTTATTCCTCAAGGGGACGCCATCCCCCTCCAAAGAGGAGACCGAACCCGCAGAGGACAGAACCGGCCTACCCTTCCCTACTACCAAAGACCACTCCCCCTCACTCAACACACCACCCTGTCCCACTTGAACTCCCTCCTTACCCCCAGAGGAGTCTCTCTTCCTACCCTCCCTCCCACGCCTAGAAGGAAGAAGGACCGGAGGAGCCAACACAGACACATCCTTAACAGGAGTCACCACCCCCGCCCCTTTGGCAGCCTCCGCCAACCCCTTGTCCCCCCTCAAACCAGGACGTAACAACTTCCCTGAAACCTCCTTCTGAGGTACCACTACAGGTGCCTGCGCCCCCTGGACCTTCTCCACAACACTCTCCACACTCCCACCCGGAAGGGCCAAGCTGGCCACGCCCCCCCTTTCCACAGCCATCTCTGCCTCCTCAACGTCCATACGATCAAGCTCCGCCTCCAGCTCCCCTTCAGGTAGATTCCGCAGAGCCTCAGGACACGCACTATAAGAGTGCCCAAGAACCCCACACAGATTACACCTAATAATATTACACTCTCTAGCCTGATGCCCAACCTCCTGGCACAAAGAGCATCGCACCACTGGACAGGTGGCTGCAAAATGCCCCTTGGCCCCACATCTATGACATACCCTAGGCTGACCCGGATAAAAAATGATTAACCGATCCCTGCCCAGGAAAGCAGACGAGGGAACATGCTGAATCACATTCCCCATCACCTTCAGCCTAACAGTTGCAGTCCACCCACCAGTCCAGATCTTACGTTCATCCAATATTTTGGACAAAGGGCCCAACACCTCACTATATCTCCCCAACCAGACCACTATGTCAGAAGCAGGCACCGATTCATTCCTTAAAAGGATGGTCACTTTTTTAACAACATTCTGCCTAGACAGCAGTTTGGGGGTCAAACCAGCCCAACTGGGACTCCTTACATAAATGGACTCATAACGCTGCCAAAATAGATCTAATAACTCAGGGCGCATAAAGGACACATCATACTCTCCAGTACCTGCAGGGGCAATGAAAGCGAATAAATCGGGAGCCCTAAACCCCATCTCCAGGATCCTATCGATCACCTCCCTCCTACCTAAAGCAGGACCCTCCCCCGTCCACTTTAACTGCACCACATTCCGCCTCACAGCAGATGTGGGCAAGTTACCAGCTCTTGCCATCAAGGGCCTAACAGACTCCTGCCCCCCTCTCACCACCGCAGAGTAGCTTAAACCTGGTCTGCTCACAGATGGAGCAATCACCGGACCCTCCCTTTGGACCAAAACCCCCCCGGGGGGCACAAGGCCCTCAGGACCCAAAGGCACAGAAGAAGACCGCGGGAGAACCCCCCCAACCCCCTCCCCAGGAACCCCTACCTCCACCCCAGCTGCCCTTGCAGCACACTCCACCACAGGAACACCAGTAACAGGGACCTCCACACCCGCCAAACCCCTAGGGCCCTGCAAGCCCAAATCCCCCACCAACTGACCACCACCCTGCACAACTGTAGCAGCAGTCATAGCAGAGTCCCGACCGGCATCTCCAGATGCCACAACCGACTTTCCAGTCAAATCCTTCTCAGGGATCCTCTTCAGCTTAACATAAGCAGCCCTTTCTCTCACCACACGCTTTGGCAGCCGCTCTGACGTCACTTCCGGTGCGCCATCCTCTCCCTCTGAAGCCTCTGAAGAGGACCGGAAGTCGTCATACCGCAACTCCACCGCTTCCTCCAATGAAAATTGCAGCTTTCCTCCAGCCTCCTCCTCCTCCACCCTGGAGCCCCAATCAGCCGACTGCTGACCGGGGGGGAGGGACTCCTGACTTGCCACAGGATCAGCACTTCCTACTTTACCTGGCGCCATTGCCAACAGGGAAACAGCAGGTGAATCCAGCACCTCCTTCTCCTTGGAAGAAACATCAGAGAGATCCTCTGCAGATGAAACCACCACCTCCGTGCCTCTCACCACAGATAAGTTCTTGCCTCTAGCCACCTTAAAACGGGCTTCATGCTGATACTTTTCACTCAACATGCCACTTTTCTTTTTTAAAGCAGCCACCATCTTAGACTGAAGGGCCATCTCCTTAACCGCAATATCCACCTGTGCATTCAGAGCCAGACGCTTGGTCCTCCCAGCACGGTCACGGGCAGCACGGAGCCGCTTCAATTCCAGAGACATCCCTCCCAAAACAGCCTCCTCCTTTTCAATGGTACGTATCCGAGATGAGACACGCTCCCGGTAACTGCTGTAAGTCTCCCCTGTTTGCGGGCCCTTTCCCAGGTCCTCCACACCACATGCACCAGGACCGGTACTACGGCCCTCAGGGGGCCTACCACTGCTGGACCCAAGCCCAGGATCCTCCATCCTGCCTGGGCTGGGCAGGTCACTCTAGGCCCAGGCTCCAAGGGCCTGCACGGAAGTCCAGAGAGCTCCCCAGCACACAACCTCCTCCACCAAGAGCTGGAGCTGGAATTACCGCGGCTGCTGGCACCAGACTTGCCCTCCAATAGATCCTCGTTAAAGGATTTAAAGTGTACTCATTCCAATTACAGGGCCTCGAAAGAGTCCTGTATTGTTATTTTTCGTCACTACCTCCCCGAGTCGGGAGTGGGTAATTTGCGCGCCTGCTGCCTTCCTTGGATGTGGTAGCCGTTTCTCAGGCTCCCTCTCCGGAATCGAACCCTGATTCCCCGTTACCCGTGGTCACCATGGTAGGCGCAGAAAGTACCATCGAAAGTTGATAGGGCAGACATCCGAATGTATCGTCGCCGTCACGGGGACGTGCGATCGGCCCGAGGTTATCTAGAGTCACCAAAGCGGCCGGGGAGAGGGGCCGGGGCCCCCCGGGCCCCCGGATGGGTTTTGGTCTGATAAATGCACGCATCCCTGGGGGTCAGCGCTCGTCGGCATGTATTAGCTCTAGAATTACCACAGTTATCCAAGTAACAGATGGAGCGATCAAAGGAACCATAACTGATTTAATGAGCCATTCGCAGTTTCACTGTACCGGCCGTGTGTACTTACACGTGCATGGCTTAATCTTTGAGACAAGCATATGCTACTGGCAGGATCAACCAGGTAGCCGCCTCTCGCCCCCTGGGTGGCGGGGAGGGCTTGGAGAGCGGGTGGGGGGGGGTCGGCCGGCCGAGGGTTGGCGGGGGGGGGGGGGGTCTCGGGGGTCACCCCCTCGGCGGACGACCGGCCCGGCTCTCGGAGGGTCCTCGTAAGGGTTTTTGGCCACGCCGCCCGCTCCCCGGGGGGAGGGGGGCGCGCCGGGCAACCGAACTCGTGCGGCTCGCTCGAGGAGGGAAGGCGGCGCGTCGCGCCCGGGGAGTCTCGTCTGCGCGCGCCTTCCGACGCCGCCGGAGGGAGCGGGTGAGGCGCGCCGCCGAGGCCTGCCGGCCCCCCCTGGGGCTCGGGGCCTGGGCGCTCTCTCCCCTCCCCGCCGGGGCACGGGTGGGCGACGGGTGCCGCCGGAATCTCGCTGCGCTCCGCCTGCCGCGGGCGCCGGGCCCGGCGACGAGAGACGGGTGGGGGGTGGAGGGGGGGGCTGGTCGCGCGGGGGTCGGCGGCGTGCGCGAGGGAAGAGCGGGCCCCTAGCCCTGCCCCCCCGGCCCAACCACCGACTGACCTGCCGACGCCACTCTCCTCCGGGTCACCCATCTCCACGCGCTCGGACCGGGGCCCGCCGGCCGGCGTCCTCTGGCCTCTCCCGGTACTCTTTCGGGCCCTGGCAGACTCACCGGCTGGAGGGGGAGGGGGAGAGAGGCCTCCCTAGGGAGGGAAGGAAACGAAAACCCAAAAAAACCTCTCTCCCCCCCCCTAAACGGCGGGGGGAGCCCGACCTGCCTTACCTACCGCGGTGCGGGTCCCCGGGGGGACGCGTCCCCTGGCGGGCGGGAGGGGCGAGGCGCGCCGCGGCGGCCTGCCGGCCCCCCTGGGGCTCGGGGCCTGGGCGCGCTCTCCCCTCCCCGCCGGGGCGCGGGGGGCTCCATCGGTCTTGGCCCGGCTAGCGGGGAGCGGTCCCGTGGGGGTGGGCGAGGGGGTAAAAGCCGGGCTCGCTCTGTCACCGTCTACCCCCTCCCAGTAATCTGCAGGAGGGTTCCCGGCCCGGGTCTGGACGACCGGAGGCCGCCCGACGTTGACCGGGAAAAGCGGGGACCCCGGGCCGCCCTCCCCGGTTCTCTCATCCGAGGTCCCGACCTCATTCGCGACTTCCGAGGGGATCGCGGCCAGGACGCCACAAAGTGCCGTCGGTCAGCTTCCCGAGACAACCGCGGCCCCCCCCCTGGGGCTCGGGGCCTGGGCGCGCTCTCCCCTCCCCGCAGGGCGCGGGGGGCTCCATCGATCTTGGCCCGGCTAGCGGGGAGCGGTCCCGTGCGGGTGGGCGAGGGGGTAAAAGCCGGGCTCGCTCTGTCACCGTCTACCCCCTCCCAGTAATCTGCAGGAGGGTTCCCGGCCCGGGTCTGGACGACCGGAGGCCGCCCGACGTTGACCGGGAAAAGCGGGGACCCCGGGCCGCCCTCCCCGGTTCTCTCATCCGAGGTCCCGACCTCATTCGCGACTTCCGAGGGGATCGCGGCCAGGACGCCACAAAGTGCCGTCGGTCAGCTTCCCGAGACAACCGCGGCCCCCCCCCTGGGGCTCGGGGCCTGGGCGCGCTCTCCCCTCCCCGCAGGGCGCGGGGGGCTCCATCGATCTTGGCCCGGCTAGCGGGGAGCGGTCCCGTGCGGGTGGGCGAGGGGGTGAAAGCCGGGCTCGCTCTGTCACCGTCTACCCCCTCCCAGTAATCTGCAGGAGGGTTCCCGGCCCGGGTCTGGACGACCGGAGGCCGCCCGACGTTGACCGGGAAAAGCCGGGACCCCGGGCCGCCCTCCCCGGTTCTCTCATCCGAGGTCCCGACCTCATTCGCCACTTCCGCGGGGATCGCGGCCGGAACGCCGCAAAGTGCCGCCGGTCAGCTTCCCGAGACAACCGCAAACCGCGGCCGGCTCCGAGCCGCGGCCGCTGCCCGCGGACGGCTCCAGACATCGCGGCCGGCTCCCGGGTGCCTCCGGCCGGCTTCCCGGACCCGCGGCTGCCCGCCGACGGCTCCAGACATCGCGGCCGGCTCCCGGGTGCCCCCGGCCGGCTTCCAGGACCCGCGGACGGCTCCAGACATCGCGGCCGGCTCCCGGGTGCCCCCGGCCGGCTTCCAGGAGCCGCGGACGGCTCCAGACTCCCCAAGTGCCGCCGGCCAGCTTCCCGAGACAACCGCTGACCGCGGACGGCTCCAGAGCTCGCGGCCGGCTCCCGGGTGCCCCCGGCCGGCTTCCCGGACCCGCGGAACTCCGCGGACGGCTCCAGACATCGCGGCCGGCTCCCGGGTGCCTCCGGCCGGCTTCCCGGACCCGCGGCTGCCCGCGGACGGCTCCAGACATCGCGGCCGGCTCCCGGGTGCCCCCGGCCGGCTTCCAGGACCCGCGGACGGCTCCAGACATCGCGGCCGGCTCCCGGGTGCCCCCGGCCGGCTTCCAGGAGCCGCGGACGGCTCCAGACTCCCCAAGTGCCGCCGGCCAGCTTCCCGAGACAACCGCTGACCGCGGACGGCTCCAGAGCTCGCGGCC
>NW_028319550.1:1057500-1060000 GCF_062004578.1 Staurois parvus
CCCTGGCGGGCGGGAGGGGCGAGGCGCGCCGCGGCGGCCTGCCGGCCCCCCTGGGGCTCGGGGCCTGGGCGCGCTCTCCCCTCCCCGCCGGGGCGCGGGGGGCTCCATCGGTCTTGGCCCGGCTAGCGGGGAGCGGTCCCGTGGGGGTGGGCGAGGGGGTAAAAGCCGGGCTCGCTCTGTCACCGTCTACCCCCTCCCAGTAATCTGCAGGAGGGTTCCCGGCCCGGGTCTGGACGACCGGAGGCCGCCCGACGTTGACCGGGAAAAGCGGGGACCCCGGGCCGCCCTCCCCGGTTCTCTCATCCGAGGTCCCGACCTCATTCGCGACTTCCGAGGGGATCGCGGCCAGGACGCCACAAAGTGCCGTCGGTCAGCTTCCCGAGACAACCGCGGCCCCCCCCCTGGGGCTCGGGGCCTGGGCGCGCTCTCCCCTCCCCGCAGGGCGCGGGGGGCTCCATCGATCTTGGCCCGGCTAGCGGGGAGCGGTCCCGTGCGGGTGGGCGAGGGGGTAAAAGCCGGGCTCGCTCTGTCACCGTCTACCCCCTCCCAGTAATCTGCAGGAGGGTTCCCGGCCCGGGTCTGGACGACCGGAGGCCGCCCGACGTTGACCGGGAAAAGCGGGGACCCCGGGCCGCCCTCCCCGGTTCTCTCATCCGAGGTCCCGACCTCATTCGCGACTTCCGAGGGGATCGCGGCCAGGACGCCACAAAGTGCCGTCGGTCAGCTTCCCGAGACAACCGCGGCCCCCCCCCTGGGGCTCGGGGCCTGGGCGCGCTCTCCCCTCCCCGCAGGGCGCGGGGGGCTCCATCGATCTTGGCCCGGCTAGCGGGGAGCGGTCCCGTGCGGGTGGGCGAGGGGGTGAAAGCCGGGCTCGCTCTGTCACCGTCTACCCCCTCCCAGTAATCTGCAGGAGGGTTCCCGGCCCGGGTCTGGACGACCGGAGGCCGCCCGACGTTGACCGGGAAAAGCCGGGACCCCGGGCCGCCCTCCCCGGTTCTCTCATCCGAGGTCCCGACCTCATTCGCCACTTCCGCGGGGATCGCGGCCGGAACGCCGCAAAGTGCCGCCGGTCAGCTTCCCGAGACAACCGCAAACCGCGGCCGGCTCCGAGCCGCGGCCGCTGCCCGCGGACGGCTCCAGACATCGCGGCCGGCTCCCGGGTGCCTCCGGCCGGCTTCCCGGACCCGCGGCTGCCCGCCGACGGCTCCAGACATCGCGGCCGGCTCCCGGGTGCCCCCGGCCGGCTTCCAGGACCCGCGGACGGCTCCAGACATCGCGGCCGGCTCCCGGGTGCCCCCGGCCGGCTTCCAGGAGCCGCGGACGGCTCCAGACTCCCCAAGTGCCGCCGGCCAGCTTCCCGAGACAACCGCTGACCGCGGACGGCTCCAGAGCTCGCGGCCGGCTCCCGGGTGCCTCCGGCCGGCTTCCCGGACCCGCGGAACTCCGCGGACGGCTCCAGACATCGCGGCCGGCTCCCGGGTGCCTCCGGCCGGCTTCCCGGACCCGCGGCTGCCCGCGGACGGCTCCAGACATCGCGGCCGGCTCCCGGGTGCCCCCGGCCGGCTTCCAGGACCCGCGGACGGCTCCAGACATCGCGGCCGGCTCCCGGGTGCCCCCGGCCGGCTTCCAGGAGCCGCGGACGGCTCCAGACTCCCCAAGTGCCGCCGGCCAGCTTCCCGAGACAACCGCTGACCGCGGACGGCTCCAGAGCTCGCGGCCGGCTCCCGGGTGCCCCCGGCCGGCTTCCAGGACCCGCGGACGGCTCCAGACATCGCGGTCGGCTCCCGGGTCCCGCCGGTCAGCTTCCCGAGACAACCGCTGACCGCGGACGGCTCCAGAGCTCGCGCCCGGCTCCCGGGCGCCTCCGGCCGGCTTCCCGGACCCGCGGACGCCCGCGGACGGCTCCAGACATGGCGGTCGGCTCCCGGGTCCCGCCGGTCAGCTTCCCGAGACAACCGCTGACCGCGGACGGCTCCAGAGCTCGCGCCCGGCTCCCGGGCGCCCCCGGCCGGCTTCCAGGACCCGCGGACGGCTCCAGACATGGCGGCCGGCTCCCGGGTGCCCCAGGCCGGCTTCCAGGACCCGCGGACGGCTCCAGACTCCGAGTGCCGCCGGTCAGCTTCCCGGGACAACCGCGGCCGCTGCCCGCGGACGGCTCCAGACATGGCGGCCGGCTCCCGGGTGCCCCCCGGCCAGCTTCCCCGGACAACCGCGGCCGCTGCCCGCGGACGGCTCCAGAGCTCGCGCCCGGCTCCCGGGTGCCCCCGGCCGGCATCCAGGACCCGCGGACGGCTCCAGACATGGCGGCCGGCTCCCGGGTGCCCCCCGGCCAGCTTCCCCGGACAACCGCGGCCGCTGCCCGCGGACGGCTCCAGAGCTCGCGCCCGGCTCCCGGGTGCCCCCGGCCGGCATCCAGGACCCGCGGACGGCTCCAGACATGGCGGCCGGCTCCCGGGTGCCCCCCGGCCAGCTTCCCCGGACAACCGCGGCCGCTGCCCGC
>NW_028319550.1:1082500-1095000 GCF_062004578.1 Staurois parvus
AAACGTGATCGGAGAACTCTACCGTTTGTAGCACAGGGCCCACAAAGACAGAGTCCCCCTTCAAAAAAAACCTATCTAGTCTACTCTTACAACTACCTCGGGCGTACGTGAAACCGGTGAGGTTGGGGAAGTGTCGAACGTGCACATCCACCAAGCCGGACTCCCTGACTATGCTGTTCAGAAAGATGCTATCGTATCCCAGGGGGCCTCCGGCACCTGCCCTGTCCTTCGGCCTAGTGATGGTGTTAAAATCACCGCCGAAGACCACCTGCTGGGACGTAAAAAGATAGGGCTTGACTGCCGTGAGGAGGCTCTTCCTCGCCCTCTTGGACTGAGGGCCGTAGAAATTTATAAGGCGAAGGGATTGCCCCCTCACGACAGCGTCTACCACCAAACATCTGCCGACTTCCACCTCAACCACTCGTCGGCATGCCACCGAACCGGTCTTAAAAAGGACCGCAACTCCACTACAGGGCTCGGCCGCAAGAGACCAGAGGGAGGGCCCATACCTCCACTCCCTCTTTGCAAGGTGCATCTCCGCCACAGATGCTAGCCAGGTCTCTTGCAAAAATAAAATATCAGCTTCAACTCGGCTGAGAAAATCAAAGGCCATGTAGCGAGCCGCCGTAGAGCGAATACTCGCGACATTAATGGTCGCGAGACGACATGGAGCGGGTACAGCCATTCTTAGTGTTTGATGTGGTTATGCTCAACCTTGACATACAGAAAAGAAAAACATTTAATCCACAGCGTCCATTTCATGTACCGAGGACTGCTCGTCCTCGTCCTCCTCCGAGGACAACACAGAAAATATATTGCTGAGGTGCAGAAAACCATCATCCGGGGGCCCTTGATGACCACCAGACCGGGGCACACCAGGCTGCTCCGCAGCCCCCTTTGTTTTCTTCCTCCTCCTCTTTCTATGTGCCTGCCAGTCATCTCTAGAAACCTCCCCTGCGCTCTCACCACTGGTGGGAGTCAGCTCCTTTGTTTGCCTCCTGGTACGTTTTTGTGTACTAGGGGCCTGCACACCTCCCCCCTCTGGGACTTTGAGGGCGCCACAGAAAAGTTCGGCAGCAGGGGGCACCGGCGTGCAAACCGTGCTCGCTTCCTCCTGACATGTTTCAGTGTTGGGCCGAGGGACCAACGGAGTAGAAGGGGGAGGGGGGGAAGGAGGAAGGTTTTCTATCTGGGGAGGTGGGACCTCACTCTGATTGGCCTGACATTCAACCTCAGAGTTATCCTGGTCCGTAACACTGGCACGCCCTGCATGCTCAGACTCCTGTCTCCTCCTCTCAGATCTCCTTAGTTGGGCCGGTGTCTTCCTCCTAACCGGCGGGGCAGTTGTGACAGTATCCTGAGATGTGGCAGCAGTATGGGTCCTCGAAGACTCCCTCGGAGGCCGAGGTTCCTCCTGACCGGTTGCATGGCCTCTAAAGGCCTTGGGGCAGCGACTAAAGGGGTGGCCTATTACCCCACACAAGTTACAGACGATGATGTGACAGACGTCTGCGGCGTGACCCACTCCGTTGCATCGGATACATCGCTGCACCGTACAGTCTGCGCTAAAATGGGTCGGGCTCCCACATTTAAAACACAGTTTTGGTTGTCCTGGGTAGAAAACCAGGATGCGATCCCTGCCGATGAATCCACTGGCAGGGATGTGAGAGACTGACAGGCCCCTCCTACCCAGCTTTACATGGGCAGTCCACGTGCCTGTCCAGATACCCTTCTCGTCCAGTCTCTTCCTCAGCGGACCCTGGAGCTGACCAAATCTGCTCAACCAAGTGACGATGTCCTCCTGAGGAAGAGACTCATTTCTTACCATGACGGTGACTTGTTTGACCTCCTCCTGCCTGGAAATCGCCACCAGTCTGAAACCCTTCCATGCCGTCTGTGACTTGACCAAATCGTACCTCATGAAAAAAAATTCCATTAATATAGGGGTTAGGAAGCTGACATCAAATTCAGACGTACCATGGGGGTGTATGACCGCGAATATATCCGCGACTTTGAAGCCCAGGCTGAGGACTCTGTCCACCACCTCCCCTCTACTTGGGCATGGACCCTCCCCCTGCCACTTAAGCTGGACCACGTTCCGTCTTCTCCTCTCAGGACCACCAGTAACTCTGGACCATGACCCAGCTCCCTGGAAACTTGGGGGCATTGCAGAAGACTGGGGGCCAAACTGGCCATGGGAGGGCTCCTGCCTCACTTTGGCACCTGCGACATCCGCAAAGGATCTACCCTCCTGCAGTGCCGCCACCGTGTTGGAACTATCCGGGGGGAGGTTTTGCACCCCACCAACTTTGGCACCTTGGGGCTCCCTCCGGGCACTGTCAGCAGCTTTTGCAGGGACAGGGGCAGACTTAGACACTTCAGCCTTCCTTTGGGACTTTACACATTTGTCAGGATTTTTGCGGGCAGTGGATGCCCCAGAACCATTCTGCCCATGTACCTCCCCCGTTTTACCTGTAGGGGCCCTATCACAGAGGTCCTGGGGACCTGCGGGGGGTTTAGGGGAGGGAGAGTCCACACCACACCCCGCACCTAAGACCGCCATATCGGCATTACCAGGGACCACTTCTGTACAGACTTCCTGTTGTTGGGACCTTTCCTGCTCCCTGATGTAACTTGTAGCAGGGCAAGGAGTCTCCAACACCCCCGGCTCACAGTCCCCCCACTCTGGACCTTTTTTCCCTGTGTGTACAGTCTCACCAGTCCCTGAGTCCTCGGATTCATGTGTCTTTTGTGTGACTTCCTGTGTCACGGCGCTGGCCACGCCTACTTCTGGTTTCCTGCTGTGCTCCGCCTCTGCCTCCGACTGTGATGCCTGAGATTGACCGTGGGCTGGTCCGGGTGTGTGCGCAGCCGCGGGCGCCATCTTGGAAGCTGGCACATTGCTTTGTCCGCATGTCAGGGGCGCTTGGGATGCAGGTAAGTTCCTCTTCGGTCTCGGTGTCACGGCGCCGGTTCCTCCCTCTTCCAGTTGCACTCGTAGATCAGAGTCCTCCTCCCGATGAGCGGTAGAGTGACCCTGTGCGGGTCCGTGGATACCGTCCGTTTCGGGTGTCGCTGTAGGGATATCAGAATGTCCGGGCGCCGGCTTACTAGCTGGGGAATGACCCTTGGCGGGTCCTTGCATGCATTCAGCCGCGGGCGCCGTATGAGAAGCTGTCACACTATCCTGGCAATGACCCTGGGCGGGTACGGCTTCACACACAGCTGCGGCCGCCATTTTAGAAGCTTCGGGCGCCATTTTACAAGCATCGGGCGCCATTTTAGAAGCTGGTACACTATCCTGGCAATGACCCTGGGCGGGTACGGGTTCACACACAGCTGCGGCCGCCATTTTACAAGCGTCGGGCGCCATTTTAGAAGCTTCGGGCGCCATTTTAGAAGCTGGTACACTAGCCTGGCAATGACCCTGGGCGGGAGTTGCGGGCGCCATTTTAGAAGTTTCTTGCGCCATTTTAGAAGCTGGTACACTAGCCTGGCAATGACCCTGGGCGGGTTCGAGTTCACACTCAGTTGCGGGCGCCATTTTAGAAGCTTCGGGCGCCATTTTAGAAGCTGGTACACTAGCCTGGCAATGACCCTGGGCGGGTCCGAGTTTACACTCAGCTGCGGCCGCCATTTTGGAAGCCTCGGGCGGCATTTTTGAAGCCTTTGAAGCTTGCCTACGTGCAGGAGATGCCGTCTGTGAGACCGGCGCCTTCTTGCTGCGGCCACTCGATGACAATACTGTTTGTGAATGTTCATGTTTTACCTTTCGCTGCTTCTTCTTCACACCTTTCACATGACTTGCTGCTCCACACTCTTCTGTCAGTTTCTGCACCACAACGACAGGTTTCCTGACTGAAAAGTCTGCTTGGGCAGTCACCTCCTTCTGTGTTCCAGTCATGGGATCCACTACCCCTTCAGTCAGACTTGTGTCCGTATCTGTATCACTCTCTGCTGCTTGTAAGGGGGGGTCCACCTCAGCTGCAGCTCCCACCTCTGGGGTCTCCACCACCCCTGTCACCTGAGGTGAAAGTCCATCCCTGGCCCTGCGAGAGGCCTGGCTGCCTAGTCCACTGGCCGCTTTCACTCTGTGTAATATGTCCACCAATGACTCACGCTGCCCGGGGCCACTTTTGGACAAATTGTTCAGTAAATCCAAGTTGTCACCACAGAGGCCCTTCAGCCTGTCAATGTCAGCTTTGCAGCTGCTCCTCCTGCTACTGTTCATGTTGTCTCTGGAGGTCCTCAGCTTGGCCAAGTGCGCCATCCCCACCTCAAAGACACGGCATAGCTTCTCCATCAGTAACTGGACCTTCTCCTGTCTCGCTGCTGCTGCGGCCTGGTTCTCACCTGGCTGCGGCCTCCCCCAACTGACTACGGCCTGTGTTCCAAGGAACAGCCTCTCATCCGTAGTGAGGACAGGGGCCTCTTCATCCCCTTCCTCATAGCCAGACTCACACCTTCCTGGGCTGCAGGATTCCATCTTCTGCCTAATCAGCAGCCGGTGCCGGAGCTCTGCCAGACACAACCTTCACCTGCCACTGCTGGCTTCAGACTCACCCTCACACACCTGATGGGCACTGTCACCCCCCTCCTGGCCAATCAGCAGCTGGCATCACAGCCCCACTCTGACTGACAAGTGCGCCGTCCTGTCACATTCTGTCAGGGAAAGGTCACCGCTGTTTCCTCACAAATACACCTTTATTTTCATGGTTTTTTTTATTTTTTTTTTTATTTTTTTGAAATTTTTACAAAAATAATTTTCTTTCTTTTCTATTACTGCAGCTGCTGTCTCCAGACTTTCCTTCAATAGATCCTTGTTAATCCCTTCCATACCGGCACTGTCACCCCCACCCCCCCCAGGACAGGTTTCAGCTCTCAGCGCTCTCACACCTTGAATGACAATTGCGCGGTCATACAACATTGTACCCAAACTAACATTTTATCATTTTATTCACACAACTACAGCTTTCTCTTGGTGGTATTTAATCACCGCTGGGCTTTTTATATTTGGATAAATTAACTAAAAAGACCAAAATTTTGGATAAAAACACAATTTTTTATTTTTTTATTTTAGAAAAGTTTCCAAATAAATAATTGTTCATAAATTTAGGCCGAGATGTATTCTGCTACATGTCTTTGTTTAAAATAACACAAATTAAGATGTATTATTTAGTTTGTAGGAAAGTTATAGAGTTCACAATCTATGGGATAGATCTGAATATTGATCAATCCTGAAGTACTGACAGCCAATGTCATTTCCTGAGGTCCAAGAATGTCAGAACGGTGCAGATATCCCCCAAATGTCAGAACAGTACAGATATCCCCCAAATGACCCCTTTTTGCAGAGTAGACCGTCCGACGTACTTCATAATAGGAATGTCAATTTTTTTGAATTTTTTTTTTTTTGGTCATTATTTTTTTGAAAATTTAAAATAATGTCTTTCCAAAATTTTTTTTTACATCCTGTCACCAGTGCAGTACAGCGTCATCATATAACTGGCATGGCTGTGATCAGGGACACTGAATGGTGACAGTATGAAAAAATTTTTTTTTTTTTTTTTTTTTTTAATAGTTCACTATGACCAAAGTAGTACAATGTTACCATAGTATCATTGTACTAATTTTGGTAAGTAATTTTTTTTATTTTTTTTTTTTTAAATTTAGCGTATAGGAAAGAATTACTTTGCTATAAGCAAGTATTTACCTGAATGTCATAGATTCATTATTTTTTTTTTTTTTTTTGGTGCTTAGCTGTGATTTGGACACAACTGTCATGTGATTGTTCACAGCAGGTCACATGGTACCGGCAACAGGGGCCGGTACTCCGATCTGTCATCATCCGTGTCCGAGTTACACCGCCGGTGACAGATCGCGCTGCTCTGCAGCAGCCCAATCTGTGCATGTGCGGGAGGACATCATATGGCATCCACCATGAATGCTGATGACATTTGTTGCCCACCATTCGCCCATAGGGGGGGCGGCTAATGGTAAAAGGGATAGGGTTATGGAAGGGAAATTTATGTTGTTCTTGTCTGCCGTTTTGTTTGCCATAACTCCATGTTGTTTCTTGGATTACATGTTGATTAATTCCTTTTCTATGATACCCAGAATGAGTTCATTAGAATCTGAATACATGCATGTCAAAGCTGTGTATCTATCATAGAACTGAACTCACAATATTCGTATACTTGGAAGAGGCAGGAATAGCATCCAATAATTTCTCTGTACGAACAGCACCGGCTTCTACTATGATACAGGTAACAGTTACCCACTTTTGCTGTATGGGAGAATCTACATTGTTGACATACACAGCCTTTACAAGTATCCAGTCAAAGTCCATTCTGTGATACAATATATATGGAGTCTAATGAAAGATTTACATTGCTCTTTGAAAGGCTTGGTGTGTGTGAATTTCTTTTCTTACAGAGACCATTCTCTTTGGCCCTACCAGTGCTCATTATTGGCACAAATCACTTTTCTGGTATCTTCAGTCAAACAGAGATCCAGTTCCAGGCAAGCCTGATCTAACAACCTACGGTTCTATGGGGTAGGTACCTGCTTAAATTCAGCCGAGGCTGAAGCTATTATTGATTCCAGCTGACACTGTTTATGTTGTATATTCGGGCTCTATTCTCAGCTTCTTTCAATTTATCTTTTAGGGTGTCCATCTCAGCATGCAGATCATCCACCTCCTGTTCATGGCCCTCCAAGACCGTAGTCACCAGATCCATATGTTCTAGTTGATGGGCACGATGGCTCAATTCTTTTCTATCTCAAAGCAGATCAGAAGATAATTTTCAAGAGGCAACTGTAATCTCCTCTGGCACTATTGCGCATAATTTGTGTAGCAAGGCTTCAGTTTTTTACTCAAGAGGACCAGTCAGGCCCGATGGAAGCTGCTGCTGACTATAGCCATCCGACTCAGGATCCCCTGTAAGCTGCGTGATGTTATCAGGCTTTGGGGGTCTGGGCGTTAGCTTGATAGTGTGGCTATGCGGAGGGGATTGCTGCTGGCCCCAGAGTTTGGGTTTGGTGCATGTTGTTCGATGCATTTTTATGACAAGTCTAGGTAGTTCACAAACACAAAGGGATGGGGGTGTATGGTGTCTCCAGACATAGATGGACAGATGGGGGACAGTGAGATAGAGGGGAGTGATGTGGTATATGGTGTCTCCAGGCATAGATGGACAGATGTGGGACAGTGAGATAGAGGGGTGGGATGGGGGTGTATGGTGTCTCCAGGCATAGATGGTTACTCACTGTCTTATGATTGTTTTCTCTGTGCTCAGAATACTCTTCATTCTTGGTCAGAGTAGAGAGAAGCTGTGATCTGCCTGCCAGATGTCAGAGACGTCCCGTCATCTACAGAGTACTTCTCCTGGGTTGGACTATGGGAAGAAGTGATGGAGCAGCAAGGACACCCTGTGACTTAAGGTAGGATGAGTTTACAACCACATATCAGACACCAACCTCCTCGCTGTTGATCTTTCAGAACTAGAAAATAGGACTGTGCATCCGCTAGGATTTACACTCTCACACATTCACACCAGATACCAGCCTCTTCACTATTGCTCAGTCTGAACAGGCAAAGATTGCAGCAGCTAAGACACTTTAATATCAGGCTTGAATTCTGGTGTGTTTGTGGTTGTATGCAGCTGAGTAAAGAATTTTTAAAGGCTATTTAAAAAATAAAAATTAATAATATATATATTATACTTAACTGCTCTGTTTAATGGTTTTGCACAAAGCAGCCACAAATCTCCTCTTCTGGAGTCCCCAGTAAGCATTCTAAGCTCTTCCTCTTCTTTGTCCCCAGTAGCAAGCCACTTAATATTCGGCACAACTGCGGCTCATTTCTGAGATAAGCAGGGGGTGTCTGCTGACACATACAGAGAAGCTTGACCCCGTTGTGCTTGCAGGATTTGATTTGCAGCATCAGCCAATGGCTCACACTACTGCCTCTGTGAGCAGAGAGGAGAAAGCTGATGTAAATGTGCACAGCCCTGGATCATGACAGGACTCGGGTAGGTATAAGGGGGGGCGGTGAGGTGGCAGAACGATTACTAGAATATTTTTTACCTTAATGCAGAGAATACATAAAGGTATAACATGTTTAGCCTTTAGAACCACCTGAAGCCTTCGCCAATGTCTGAGCTGCTGCACAATCCTGTGTATTCAGGCGCAGCATCAAAGAGCCCGGTATTCTGTTGTGTGCATGTGGCTGAGGAAAGCCGGGATAAAGTCTTTGCTGCTTTAACTGAACAAACAGGACTGTGCAGCTGCTTAGATGTTGGTCCGGCTTTACTCAGCCACATGTGTACAATGGAATACCAGCCTCTTTAATGCTGCAAAGTCATGATTGTGTGTTCAGAGACATTGGCTCAGCGTTACTCTGCCACATGCACACATCAGAATGGCTGCTTCTTTGTTGCTGCACAGTCCTGTTTGTTCAGATGCAGCAGCCAAAAGGCTGCTATTCTTGTGCATGCATGTGGCTGAATAGGGCCGGGACAATGTGTAATCTGCTGCACAGTCCTGTTGTTTGTTCAGATAGAGCAGCAAAGACTTGATCCCGGCCTTCCTCTGCCACATGCACACAATGGAATACCAGCCTCTGTGCTGCTGTCTCTGAACAAACATGATTGTGCATCAACTAAGAGCCCGATATTTCATTGTGTGCATGTGTCTGAGGGTGGATGTACTAAAGTATTTGCTGCTATATCTGAACAAGCAACAGGACTGTGCAGCAGACTAAACAATGTCCTTGCCTTAGACACATGTACACATCTAAATACAAGCCTCTTTGCTGCTGTGCAGTCCTGTTCATACACAGCAGCAATAAGGGCCTGTCATTCCCTTGTGTAAAGCCAGGCCAATGTATTTGCTGTTTAACATTTTTTTTTTAGGGTCAGGGTATGTGCTTATTGTGCGCGCTCTTTGTTGGCTTGTGGTTTTGATTGCTGTTGTCTTCTATTGGTTATTACCTTTTTTTTTTTATTGTTGTAAGGGTGCAGAGGTTAGTTGATAGTGTGGCAGCATAGTGTTATTAATAATGTGTGTATAGTAACATGGGGAGTCATACCAGGATCAAACACAAGGCTGCTGCAGAGTGACAGTAATATATGTATAGTAACATAGGACAGCCATACCAGGATCATCCACAAGGAGTCAGCATAATGTCAGTAATATGTGTGTAACACAGGCGGAGTCATACCAGGATCATCCACAATGAGGCAGCAGAGCATGAGTAATGCCTATCATAACATAGGCAAGTCATAACAGGATCATCCACAAGGAGTCAGCAGAGTGATTGTGATGGAGATAAGAAATATTAAGTGTTCTTGCATAGCAGACCCCTTCCTGTTAATAAGTGTTCTTGAATGGCGACCCCTTCCTGTTATTATGTCTTCTTTTAGGAACACTTATTTTTTTCTCACACATATATATAATTATTCTTTTTTTTATTATTATAGCCAATTTTACCACCCTAAATAATACTACAGTTTTTACACTACATAGACAAGTAATATACGGAAACGTGCGTATTGTTCACGATTGTTGTGCTATCACTTTGTGGAATGTTTTGCTGAATTTTTTAAGATTAATCTCTGTTTTTTTTTTGCTAAATTTTACAGTAGGAATGAATGCTGCATCTACAGTGGAAGCAGAGCACAGCTACAGGGTTGAAGGAAAAATCATAACATGATTTGTAAAATGCCATCACTCTGTCATTTTCAAGCCCACCTACACATATCTTATATAAAAACATTCAGCTATCGGCTGTCACTAAAAATGTTCACGGCTAAGCCATACTCCTGATAGTTTTCACAATATGAACATTTTTTTGAACATCACCACTCACATTGACTTTAAGTGAAACTTCACTCAGAGCCACCATAAATTTTAAGTTACATTTTTAAAATGCAACTGTGCCTTCATTTTTAATATTTCAGAGACATACTATACATCAAACTTTAGCTCTGCTTCTATTGATTATCACAATATAAGGCTCTTAGTAGTAGCATTTATACTTATAAAAATAAAAAGTTTTTAAATATGGTAATTGCCAGTGAATTTGCCAAGTTGGAGAAGTGTGTTTATAAAAGTCTGTCAGCTTCCTGACTGAGTGACTTGCTATAGCAACCAAAGATGATTGACAGGCAGCTGAGTCAACAGGATAACTGTGAGCTGCAAAATACAATCTGAAATTCATTTATCACTATCAGGCTTGCCATGTTCACTGCTTACATTTCATCAATCACTTTGTTACGGTTGACTGCAAGAATACTTCTCACAATTTCCCCAGAAATTTTAGATTTTCTATTTTTATTTTAGTGTTTTTTGAAATCAACACATGTGTCTATTAGTCAGTTGGTCTGCTTACTTAAAATTTGGAGTTCATATGGACCGCAGGGGGTATAAAATGAGATTGAGCTCTGGAGGGAGCGCAGACATCATGGTGTCCTGTGGCTGTGAAAACCCAGACTTGTTGGCATTGGGTGCTTGGGGGGAGAATGGGCAGAGCTTAATTCAGGATGGACAGAGTAACTTCTGGCTGCAGGCCTCTCTAGGTGATGCATTGAACTGTGCTTTGCGCAATCCTGGGACTTGTGGTTCTACATTGCCTGTGTGATCTTGAAACTGCAACCAAGACATACAGCCCTCTGAAGACCCGTGAGGAGTTGTTGAATAGCTGCCTAGACTTCCTCTGTTGGTGCCACTGCTGGCTGGTGAGTCCCTGAATTGCTACCCTGTGCAAAGGATTTAACTCTCTCCTCTCTGCCTGCTTGATGCCGCCCCCTGTGTTGAT
Organism: Staurois parvus; assembly: GCF_062004578.1. NCBI lineage: Eukaryota > Metazoa > Chordata > Amphibia > Anura > Ranidae > Staurois > Staurois parvus. Next base: position 1,093,317 of record NW_028319550.1, read on the forward strand.
GATCCAACCTGGACTTAATCCTTGCACACCCGAGTTCTGCCGCACTGTCATGTGCCACCTCCTGTGCTGAGGACTCAACCTGAATTTAATCCTTGCCAAGCTGATTTCTGCCTGCCTGCTGGGTGCTGTCCCCTGTGTTGAGGATTCAATCTGTAATTAACCCTTGCCTGCTCAAGTTCTGCTGCCCTGTTATCTTCCACGCCTGTGCTGATGATATAACCTGGATTTAATCATTGCCTGCCCCAGGTCTGTCTGTTGTGTGCTACTCGGACGTAACTCCTTTCCTGACAGTCTACCACCTTGCTTTTTAACATAGACAGTGCAACGGACTATTGCCCCCGCATTGCCTACAATAACTTGGTAAGTCTTGTCATCTGTGACACTCTATGGTATGGATTTAACTTTTATTTTGCCAGATATACTCATCATGTTTCCTCCATATCACTCAATAAAAGCCTTGTATGTACCACTGCTCTCTGTGTGTTCTGTTCCACCAACCTCTCCGCAACAGTGATGGTAATGTGTTTAGTAGCACATGGGAGTCTTAACATGATTATCTACAAGGAGGCAGTGGAATGTTAGAAGGGTTTTGAGTAGGGGGTGGTTTTTTAGTTTTGGGTAGGGTGTGGGTTAGGAGTAGGGTTGGGTTTGAAGTTGATTTAGTCAAGGACTGACTCATCCATTGCTTATCTGTTCCTGTCCTAATTTATGACAATAGCTTTTGAATTTGCGCAAATTGTAAGGGATTCACGCTGACACACAAGTTCAGTCTATGAATACTTCTAGTTTATTTTAATGAAAAAGTGAGCTTATATATGCAGAATGATGCTAGAGTCATGTGACAACAGCATAAGCATTATATTAGTCTTTGATTGGTCATTTCCACACAAAAAAAATCTCCATCATGATATAGGTGTGATCTGCTTCCAGGACTTATCTTATAGGGAAAACAACATTCCTTTTTTTCAAGTTGGCACGGTGGGAAGGGGGCAGTGTGTGTGATTAGAAATTTATTAAGCAAAGATTTATTATAGTACCACAAAGCCAAGCATGCAGAAAATATTCACAAAACATATGTATTAAAGAATAAAAGTAAATATTTATAAAAATTATAAAAATAGCGTATATATATATATATATATACAATAGGAAATGAAATAGGCATTTTAACAAATCCATCATAGTCCCCCCTTAAACTGACTATTTTTACTCTGTCCCTATAAGACCTCGCTCATCTGTCCTTATGTACATTGGAACTCTTTAATGCTGTACGTTAGACAGGTGATGACTATTTTATCTCCCCCCTTGCCACAGACTTTGTACATAAGGAAGTCAGATGCTATCCATACTAAATTGTGAGATTACTATTGGCGGGGAGGGACCGTAATGGGGTATAAGGTTTTTCTTAATCTATCATGTGTGATCCTCTTGCTCCTGGTTCAGGAAGGTAGGTGTACTGTTGTCTACAGCTTTGCTCATCAATTTCCTCACACATGGTATAACACAGCATACAACCAGGACCAGGAAAATCAGAATTATTAGTACAGTTACCACTATTTGGGTAAGTATCTTTTGCCACGCACTCATCCAACTGAAATATTGATCCCACAAGTCTGTGATCCCGGAATTCATTTTCAACTCAACTGACAGGTCTTCCAATTTCTTTATAGACATATTCATGACA